>NW_024543998.1:0-96587 GCF_018167655.1 Microtus oregoni | reverse complement strand
AACTGTCAGCTGCTTTCACCATCATCAACACTATTAAGATCAACAATGTTTTCTTTCCTAAAGGAAGATGCAGTGGCTAGCTTAACATGGGTTGAAAAGTTTGTAAGGATATTTTCTTATCTGCTGATAGGAAAAAGATAAATAATTCATAACTGTTACTGGATCAAAATGATAGTTAGTTTTCAGTTCTCTGACATGGACTACCTCAGTGAGTGAGCATCTTTTAGTTCAGTTTCTCAACCTTCCTGTTGTTGCAACCCTATAAAACAGTAACCCCCAGCCATAACTCTATTCCTTGCTACCTCATAACTGTAATATTGCTACTGTTACTAATCATAATGTAAATATCTGTGTTTTCTGATAGTCTTAGATGACCCCTGTGAAGAGTCATTAGACCCCTGGGGGTTGTGACCCACAGCTTAAGAACCACTATTCCAGTTGCTTCTTAATTATACAAACTCTTCTACATTTCTAATCATACTAAAGTGTTTGTTCTTCAAGCTCTTCAAACGTTTCTGCCTGCATATGAAAATGCAGAGAAATGTATGTAGAAATATTATCTATATACGTATTTATAACTACAGCTAGAAAGAGCTTCAATGTTTGCCTCCTAATGAGAATTCTGATATGTGTTGATGCTGAGACTGGGAGGTCTGTAATAGATGAAAGATCTGTACCATGTAATATTAGAAAAGAGAACTGGAAATCCATGACACAAATTTTGCTAAAACAAAATAACTGTCAAGCTGGCTACTCTGAGTTGAGGAGAATTACAGAGTTTAATGTAAAGAGATTCCACTTCCCACCAATGTATTTATCAATTTCACTTTTTTGAAATACTCACTCTGTTTTGGGAACAGCTTTTCTGAGCCAGTAGAAATCAGACTGGGCTAAATATTTGCGGGTTTGCAGCACATTGCCAAAGTAGTCCGATTCTGAAAATTTCATCTGCATAAAACAAACCACATCATTATTGTTCAAAATGCAGATAAGAGACGATTTAAAAATAGACTTCAGCCCACCGAGGAGCAATGAGAAGAGAAGCTAGGGCCCTCAGAACATCACTCAGCCATAACTCAGGGCTCACAAAGCCATGAAATTTAATCTCAGTAATTTTCTTTTAACATAAAAAGCTCAAAAATCAATATGGTCATTTCTGGATCACAGGGAAGAAAACAAGAGAAGCTTCAGTTGTTTACTGCGTTCTGTTTACTTTATAATTGAAAATCCCACTTTACCCTTTGCTAAACATATCATCTTAGAGCTGAAATTTCTTGGCTCACGAGTTCTTGATCCTTTCTAAAATGTGTGCTTTATTTATTTGTCACATGAGATTCTTCTAATCACATTCTGGGTATTCATGTGAAACCTCATTTAGCTTATAGATGATGATTTAGTCAAATGCTAAAATCCAATTTACGGTAATTGGCATTTGTTCATAAAGGAAAAATGGAAGTAATTCACAGACCTATTTTCTGCCCTGAGTACAATGGAGTCACCTAAATAATTTAATTATTAACAAGATTTAGCTATTAACATGAAAAAAGGCTCTAATTGCTAAAAACCAAAATTACAGAGGCAAATCACAGATTATAGACTGCATGGAACTACAGGAAATTAAGGACTCACAACAATGTTGTCTGCTAAGATAATGGGTTATCTAGTTCCTTTTTTCTGGAAAGCGAGTAATAAACAATTTCAGTTCTACTGCATTGTATCTGAAGCTGGCGCTGCTTCACCCACGTATAATAGTGACGCTTGTATTACAATAAAAGCAAGAGTTTGTAGTGGTCTTGAAAACTTGACTTCTGAAATCTCTTACTGGCATAAGAAGTTGAAATGTAAAAGAGATATGTAATTCCACTAATAAGAAAAACATATGAGTAAGTAAACAACCAAGAGTAAATTCTTTTTTTTAAAAGTGCTCATTATTTTTTTTACTGGGCTATTATAATTGCACAAAAGAGTAGGATTCACTGGCATTATCTTACACGTATATAAGGTATTTTGATCATATTTTCTCATCTTACTACCAATACTTATTTCTCTCCCCTCTTTTCCTTCTATGTTTGTTCTTCCCACATTTCAATAAAAGAAAGCACATCAGGTTTGGCTTAACCAAATCCTTAACATGGTCCTCTCTAGACCCTTTTACTAATACGCTGTCCTTCTACTGACGACCTATTGTGCAGTGCTAAGGACATTAGGAGAAGGCTGAATTCACAAAAGGACATTGAAGTGCAAATGTATATTTTTTCAAAAAAAATCTTATAATTTATATAATGTACCTTGGTCATATCTATCCACTACTTCCTCCCTTAAGTTCACTCAATTACTTTGACATATTTTCCATCTTCCTCCCAACTTCATTTATTCTTTTTTTTTCTTTTTTTTTCATTTATTCTTTTTTTAACCCACTAAGTTCAATAACTGCTGACCATATGTCTATTGTGTGGTCATCAGTTGGGAGCCTCATCTTTAACTGGACACAATGCTGACTAAACACCAGCACAATTCCAATTCTTTAAAAAGACTGAAAAGGAAACATTCTAAAGTTACTCAATTAAAAAAAAAAAACTTAACTGAATTTAAAACCCAAATGTAATTTCTTAGTAGCTATTAGTCTTTTGATAACTTTAAACCACATTCTTTATTACTTTTTGTATGTATTGTGTGTGCCTGGGAGTGTGTAGGTATATGTGTGCACCACATGTATGCAGGTCCCACAAAGGCAGCAGAGGGCTCCAGATCCCTTGGGACTGGAGTTACAGGCAGTTATGATTCACCCAATGTGGGTGCTGGGAACCAAACCCAGGTCATCTGCAAGAACAGCAAATGCTCTTGACTGCTGAATCGAAACCACAGCGAGTGATCATGTATGAAACTCACAAGCATTGGATTATAAACATAAATGTACGTATTCAATATGATGGTGAGCACTTTAACATGGAAGATGGTTGTTGGCCAATATCTAGTCACATTTAGCTGATTCCAAACATTGTGTCTTAGAATAAATAAATCTTAATGAATCATGCTAACAATATTCAATTCTCAGAGGGAGAGGCAAAACTATTAAGCCAGGGACAAAACACACTGAGAACAATGGGAATGAAAATATGGATTACTGACAAAAGTGTCGTTCTGCTTGGCCAAAAAAAAAAAAATGAAGGCAGTGGCTTTAAATTGTCCCTTCTTGAAACTACTTAGGCAGGGGAGGCAGGGTTGATAAAGAAAGCACAGCATGGTTGCATAATTGGAAGCAATACAGAAGGCTAAATGAATGCTCTGTGGGCATGAATGTGAAATCGTCTCAAAACCAAGGTGAATAATGCAAGTCATACGTATGAGAGAATTTAAGGTTTTCATGGGAAAATACCAGAAGGTGGGAAGGTTGTGGGAGGAGATGGGGAACTGAAATATATTGTATCATGATTGAAATGTATTTCATGTAAAAAGTAAATTAAAAATGTATACTAAAGACACTTCTCAGTGTGTCTTTATGCACACACTTATGTAGCAAAAGCTTGTATAAAAAACTCAATTCAAGATAATTTTTATATTTTGAAGGAGCTATACATGAAAAAAGGAAATTAAATCAGAAAACATTATACAGAGAACTTAAAATGCACCTATATTTTGATTGAACATTTGTGTATATGCCAGACAGTGGAACACACCTTTCATCCATGTACCTAGAATGCTCAAGCCAAAGGATTACTTGAGCCTAGAACTATAAGGCCAACCAGGGCAACACAATAGGACTATCCCCATCTCTCTAAAATAATAATAAAGTAAGATATGTGTATACATGTATAAAGTGGTAATATCTGTTGAAGATTAATCCTTAGCATATTTTACATAATGTACCAATGTCAGAAATGTTTCATAATACAAACACTAGAATTGGTTCTATTGTAAGATAGATGTTCTTTTAGCCTAAAACAAGATTAGAAAGCATGTTTTAGAAATTAATTTTAGCTCACAATCCTAAGACATCTCTGGGCCATAGGGATATATCTGGGCCAACAGGACATATCTTTTACAAACATATCAGAATGTGATTATAACTATTATGACTAGTAGAAAATTCAGATATGTTCTTTATTTCAGAAAACTAAGAAATTCTGCAGAGAAATATCCTTAACAAATATTATCTATTTTTGTCATATCAATGGAGTCAGTTTTTTTTTCATTAGATGAGCTTGCTAACGTCAGTATTTTTCAGTTACATATACAAAGCCAAAGGTTGACATCTAAATTAGTTCAGAGACTTGAGAGAGAAAACTATTCCCTAACTTCCTGAAGAAGATGGCAAACTGTGTGAGCGGCTGCATACACCTGTAATTACAGCATCCCAATAGGAGGACTGGGACTTATAAGCCTATATAATGTATATAGTGGAACCCCCCGGTAATGGAAAGAAGGGTTCAAGTCTAAACATATAGTAAGCAAAGCTACTATACCCATGAAAGGAGCAAATGACAAGTGGAGTAGAACTCAAGATCACAACAATTTCACCACCATAACTTGTCTACCTTTAAAATAATAATTTTGTACTGTTTCAGTTCCTAAACTAAGAATATCTATCACTTCTTAAACAGGCTCAATTGATCTACTCCACTAATTTAATAGAACCACAAGTAATGGAATTTTTTCATATACATAAAATATATATGATATATAATTCATAAAAACACATCTTGTGTGCTTTTTTTTTCCTTTGAGACAAGTGTTTGAGTGTAGATAGTGGACCATCATTAGTATTGTCACCCAATGGGCATAAACTAGAGAGTGTAGAATAAGATAAGGCTACACAGTCTAAAAAATTTGGCTTTTCATTTAGTGTCACCTTCTTTGGCCCTAATAGGAAAACCCAAATATTCAACAGAGAGAGAGAGAGAGAGAGAGAGAGAGAGAGAGAGAGAGAGAGAGAGAGAGAGAGAGAGAGAAACAAAGAGGAGAAGGTAAGAATTGGTTCTTGTGTGGAAGCAGTAACCGAGTCCTAATGCACCCTTCTTGGTACAATACTATATAGCTGCTAAAACAACATTGATAAACATTTATGGGAGACAGTGACAACACAGAAGGTTAACTGTTAAGGAAAGTTAAAAACTTATGTGCTGACATGAATGACAGCTGTAGAGAAATGGGAAGAAACAACATCTCTAACAGAAGTATTATGTTGAAGTACCACTATTGTGGGTGCTTTTTGTTCCTTTCCTCTGTCTCCAAAATGTTCTGCCCTCTGACACTTTGATAATTTAATACCTTTCAAAAACCGTATTTATGAGAAAAACTTGAAGTCCAGCAACAATTGGGAAAGTTTGTTTCTTGTACCAACAGAAGCAAAAATGAATATGCACATATACTCTTAACAATTTTTAAAGCTCTACAAGGGACAGATCGGGTCAAACACCGCTTGTTCTTTCAATTACTAAAAGAAATCTAAGTCAAGTTGATAATGACTTTCAATAAATTCCATTTTGACCTTTCAATTGAGTAACCTTTGTGGAGATAGTTTGGGTTCTCATGTCATTTTGTTGGAACATCTGCTAGGATTACAAAATTCATGGATCCTAGATTTCTTTTCTTGGAGATGCTACCCTAAAGTACCAATTGCCACAGATGAAGTGGAAGAATAAAGTTATCACTGCCTTCCTCTCCTCTACTCAACTTAGGTGAAGGATGTACAAAGCAGATATAACAAGGAAATGTGTTCAGCTGCTTTGTAGAAGAAGTAAAGCTATGTTTATAAGATACTGCATATACCAAGAGCAGTAGAGAGCTCCTATTTAACTCAAATATTTTTTAAGGATGCTCAGAGACATACCCAAATACCTGTAAGATTTTATGTTAGGTACCCAAAGAAATTTCTATATGCTTAATGAAATCCACAATTTGAATTTCCATTTTCCCTTATTTAAATAATAGAACAATATACAAGAGACATGTGCTTAGGTGAATGAGAGGTCGTGCACACACGCATGCACACACAGTGAGAATTTGCTTATCTATACACATATATACAGGGTATGCTCAAAATGTTTAACCATCCACACATATAAAATACCATAGAAATTCCCCACAAGTAGCCATGTAATGGTGACCAAGAGCCTCAATCAACACACCATAACCACATGCCCTACCTCTATGCTAAGGTGAGAGAACGGTACTCAAGCCTGCTCTGGCCAGTAGAACACTCCAGATGGAATCTACTATATGAGAGATAGGTGAGGAGAAGAGGGGAGGGGAGGAGAGGGGAGGAAAAGGGAAGGAAGAGAAGAGGAACAGAGTGGAGGGGAGAGGAAAGGAGAGGAGAGGCAAGACAAGACGAGACTAGACAAGACAGAGGAGAAGACACCCTAGCTAGAGCAGACAAAAGCTTGAAGTTCTTAATTTCCAGTTTACTTCAACTTTCTTTTTTCCCCCACCTCCCAACCTATTTCCTCTGACTGACATACCCAGTGTAAGTTTTTTGATCTTTTCAAAACTGGTAAAAGCCCACTTTCCAGTCTATTTCCATTAAGCATCAATGACGTAGAATGTATATTTTATATAGCTAATTTGAACACTGACACTCACTTTCCCCTCACAGCCGAACCACCAGGCTTTCCTGCATACTGATATCATTTCAAATTAACAGTAGTTCATTTTTTACAGCTTTTAACAAAGACTACAGAAAAACAGTTTTTCAGAAGTGCATTGCACAGTATCTCAATTTACCGTGTCATGCTCAGAGGGAAAGAATATTCTCTGGTTCGGTTTCACATTTGCCTCTCGAATCTTTTCATTTCTTTTTAGCTCCATATGAGCTCAACCATAGTTTGCACCCTTTCTCCCTGACCTCCATCTGACCCATCTCCTAATCGCTCTTCTCTTCCCTTTTGTGCCTGATGAATCATATCTTTACGTGGGTCAAACTTAGCAAGCTGCTTTTCATTTCCAACAACCTCTTACACCCAGAGCTCGCACTAGTATAAACTGCTCATAGGCTCTCTAGTAGTCCTTATCTACGTGTTTATTAAAATTGAGAACACAGTACCATTGTGTATTCATGAGAGTTCAGTCATTTTTCTATTAACCTCCGTGGCAAGGTTTACAATCACATCATGCCTTAGCATCTTTTCTGGTTGGGCTTTATTCATTTTTCTCTATCAGTTTCTGAACACAAATGGGTTTTTACATTGTGTATTTTGACTTTTTTCACGTTGGCTTTTTAAACTTTTTGAAATGCTTAGGTATAATTTCAATCTGTTCTGGCAATAAGTCAGATGAAAACCATTTCTTCACAAGAATGCTTTAAAAGCTTGGTACCTGGTGGCTGCAATTGAGCCCCTGGAGAAATGTATCCTGTTTGATATCTGTTTTATTTTCACAAAAGATACTGCATTCTGTGAAGCCTGAAGTCTGGGACTCTCAATTTGGACAGCATCAGACTGCCAACAAAACCTGATCAACTAAGTATTTCAAGCAAGCTCTGGATGCTACCTGATTGGATTATGGCTTGGGACAGTTCCATTTATATAGCCTTTTAAATCAATTTTAGGGACCTGGATACTGCATGCATTAATTCATCATGACTTTGGCTTTTTCAGACCAGAAAAAAACCACCACTGTCATAAGTACAAATTGAAGATATCATTGCTAATGCTTATGTTTGTGTTTATGTGCCAGTGCAGGCTTTGAACATGTTATTTGATCCTTATGACAATCCTGTATGGGAAAGATTACTATCATTCATTTTGCAGATAATGAAATTGAGGAACAGGAAGATACATAATCTGCTTCGGGTCCCACAGTAGTAATAGAAAGCATGCGAATTTTACTTTAAGCATTCCTGGGTTCATGCTCATAACCATTAACCTCCCGTATCCTGATTTAGGATACTCACCAACCACACAGAATTATGCAGGTAAGTAACCAGGATCTCCTCCTAGAGTACTTTGTACCCCAGAGATGGTATTCTTAGTAGCAGAAGTTCTCATTTTGACCCACAGAAATATCTTTTCAAAATGTTAGGCATATGGGTATTTGGCCTACATGTATGTATGTGCACCTTGTGTGTGCTCATGCCAAAGGAAGCCAGAAGAGCATGTCAAATCTCTTGGAATTGAGCTACAGAATTTTGTGACCCACCACATGGGTGAGGGATTAGAAACCAATCCTCTGAAAGAGCAGCCAGTGTCCTTAACCACCAAGCCATCTTTCCAGCCCCCATAACATTACTTTTTATAGGGATCCTACTATGTGTCAGACATTGAGCTACGTAGGTGCTTTTAAATTCATACAATCTCATCTTCTCAGATCCTTCCCATCAAAGCTCAGGGAACCCCATGAAAGAAGAGGCGGAAAGAGTATAAGATGGGGCAAAGGGCACCAAAAGAACAGGAACCTCTAAATCAACATCATCAGTGAAGGGTACTAGCCCACTCATGTGGCTCTGGCAGGCTTTGCCTTTCTCTCCCATTCCCTCTACCTTCCTAAAACCCATTAAACTACATTCCTAAAGCTAGCCACCGAAGTCTGTTCCCTTATTTGGCCACTTCTTCCTCCTGAGGCTGACTACCAATGTCCAGCAATCAGAAGGCCCTTTGGCTCACCTAATTAACGTTTCCAATTAAAATTAAACACCTCATCCTAACACAGAGTTTACAAACTGCATTTGTCTGTGTGCCACATCTGTCTCCTCTATCCAGAGGTAGTCCTTTGTACCTCTGGGACAAATGCCCCTTCCCTTTCTTCCTCATCTCCTATTTCCTTTGCCACTGCACCCCAGCCCATTCTAACAGAGACCTCCCCTTCTTCTCCTCTTAAAAATTACACCTGCAAGGTCATCTGCTGCTCTTTTGCTGCCTGAGCCAGAAAGCAGCCACTTTAACTTTTCTTCCACACCTAATAAAGGATCTCACTGTGAAAGCAGGTTGTAGTCTGTGCCTAATCCGGAGCCTGGGAGGAAGCTCCCACAGTTCAGGAGGGGGTCTCTTTCAAACAAAGCTCCTGCGAACTCACAGAGACTGAAGAAGAGGCATAGGGCCCACACAGACCTGCACCAGGCCCCATGTGCTCATATTAAAGCTTCCAGTTTAGTGTTTTTGTGCGATTCCTGAGTGTGTGGATGAGTGGGTCTCATAATTGTGCCTTCTCTTGGGTTCTTTTACTTCTGTTAATTTATCTTGTCCAACTCTGATGTAATAATTTTATCTTATCTTTTAAAAATTAAGGAATAAAAACATATATCTCAATAAAAATGATTAAAAAAAATAAACAAACTTCTGGGGATTAAAAAAATGAAGTAATGAACAAACGAAAACTTACCAACTAGAGTAAACTACAGAACTGTCATTTATACCTGCTGGGACCGGGGAGATCAGGTTTCTCTAATGGAGAGACACTGGGTATATCAATCACTTCAGGGTAGATCCCATTCTCAAGAGTAGTTGACCAAGATATAATGGACACCACAGGTTTTTTGTGTATTTAGTTTTGGTTTTGGCCCTTTTTTTTCTTTATGGGTGCTGTTTTATTGTTTTCTTGTTTTTTGGAGTGTATTGGGTTCCTGTTTGGTTTTTTGAGAAAGAACTTAAAGTTGGATGGGAGGGAGATGGTATGGACAGACTTGGGAGAGGGGAAGAATATGATCACAATGTATTTAAATTTAAAAATTACATACATTAAAGAAATACCCAAATAGCCAATGGGAACATAGGTAAAGTCTGTACAAGGTTAAATGATGTTAACCTCTAGACAACATTTCGTTCATCCACCCTCAATAAATACCCCCCACCAAGTCTCCCAAATGGACTCCTCTGTCCTACCAGCACAGCTTCCTGATCAGATAGATGTCCCTGAGATCCCCTTTGATCTGTCCTGTCACCTGGTTACCCTGTCCTCTTAGGAGACAAGCCCCGCCCACTCTCCCCTTCCTCTGAGGCAAGTGGATCTTCTGCCTCTTCCTCCAGCCAGAGCTTTCTCTAGCTTCCCATCCCTCCTCTGAAGAGATGGCTGCTGCCTCTCTCTCTCTCTCCCTCTCCCTCTTCCCATTCCCTTCTATAACCCACTAAATAAACTCTATACCCAAACTCTCTCTGCATGGCATTTCTGTTTGTCTCTCACCTACCTCGGTCTCCCACCTGCCAAGGGGACCTGTCACGGCCTTGGGTCACCCACCAACCCCCCCCCACAGGCCTCTGGTCCACCATGGTCTCCCACCTGCTGCTGCCAGGCTTGAGACACCCACTGCTTTAGAGAATAACACCCTTCTTTGACTGAAGTCAGTGCTTTCTGATCCCCTACTGTAGCCCTGGATCCAATACTCTATGTGGGCACTGAAAAGATCACCCAAATTTTTTCACTCCTCGCATCCTTTGCTCCAAGATCTTCGTAATTCATTGACTTCATAGGATCAGGAAAGACAGGGATAACAACATAGTGTACATTTGAGTGCCAAGTATTTCAACATTTCATTATCATAATAATAAAATGTTCAGAATTGGGACTGGAGAGATGGCTCAGTGGTTAAGAGCACTGGCTGTTCTTCCAGAGAACCTGGGTTCAATTCCCAACACCCACATGGCAGCTCACAACTGTAACTCCAGTTCTAGGGCATCTGACACCATCATATAGACATACATGCAGGCAAAACACCAATGCACATAAAAATGAAAATAAAGTTTTAAAAAATGTTCAGAACCATTAAAACAGTATAGAAGATAAACTGTTAAGTAAGATGTTAGCACAACTATTTTCTTCTGGAGCAGTATCATCAATTTGGGGGAGGCCAGATTTTGAAGACAAATGTAGAAAGACTCACCCCCCCCCATGAAGGCACAATGTTTTTATTACCTAGAAAATAATTTAGAATCATGAACACCAATAATATTGCATCAGGCTGTTTCAATGCATTCTATTGTGGTGATTTGAAAGAAAATGGTCCCCAAAGGAATTGGCATTATTATTAGAAGGTTTGACCTTTTTGGAGTAGGTGTTGGAGGAAGTGTGTCACTATGGGGGCAGGCTTTGAGGTCTCAGTGTGACAACCAGTAAGTCTCCTGCTCCTGCAAGATATAAGACACTCAGCTATTTCTCCAGCACCATGCCTGCCTGTATGTGGCCATGCTCCCCGCCATGATTGATTGAGCATCTGAACTGTAAGCAAGCCACCACAATTAAATGCTTTCATTATAAGAGTCGCCATGGTCATGGTGTCTCTTCACAACAATAAAAACCCTAACTAAGACATCTATTATCTTCAAATCACTGAGATCTTTCAAAAGTTCTCCAAATACTTATATATTACAAAAAATTTTTAATGAGAAGTAAGCATTTATTTCCATGTTTCTTGAATTAAGCTGGGTGAGTATTTTTATAACTTCTACACTTACTTTCATTTTTGACATGCAATAAGTGGTATGAAATACTCGTTCTTTTAATGCTATTTTAACTATTGACATCTAATGGATACAAACAGAATGTGAGGTGACTTTCTTCCACACTAGCTCTGAGATATGATAAATGCTATTTCCTTCTGAACATGAAGTTAATATCAAACCTGTTCAAAAGCATCAGATCACACCTAGGGGAAAATGTGAGTAGAAAGTGTTCAATTTAATCAGCACAAGTAACACCTTCTTGATGACTGAAATAAAGAAACTTTTAAATTAAGGCTTCATCTCACATGTAAAGGGTCTTATAAAATTCTGATAGTCAATCACAAAGCTAGCACTATTTACAGATAGGCCAAATGCCAAACCACAGGTTTAACAAAAATCTAGACCTATGAGCCATAGTTATGAAAAGTATTTCAAGACTACTGTTTAAAGGAAGGTCCAGTGCTTGAGCTAGAGAGATGGCTCAGGGGTTAAGAACACTAAGCTTCTCTTCTAGACAACCTGGGTTTGATTCTCAACACCCACATTGAGTGGCTCATAACCATCTGTAACTCCAGTTCTAGGAGATACAATGCCCTCTTCTGGTCTCTGTGGCCAGACACACATGCAGATGAAACACCCATGCACATAAAATACATATATTTTTAAAAAACAAGAAATTTCAGTGAATTGTGAAAGCAGGGCTTTTCTGGGAAGGAGAAAAGGTCTTCTGAACTATTTATTGGAACAGAAATAGCAGTAGTCATCATTAGAAAGGGCTGTAATGAAAAATATGGATCTCAAAACACTAGAATAAAAAAGAATTATTACCATTCCTCATCAGTAACTTACTGCCAATATACGGTCCAATGTACGATAAATTACAGAGTCATACATACATGCACTTAATTTGCCAAACCAGTCATAAAGTTTAATGAAGTTAACTCTCAACAGGCAGATTTATGTCCATCCATTTAATATGGATGAAGAAAATAAAAAATATTTAGCAACAAATGTGACGCATTCACCATTAGAACACATCCACTAATTGTAAGACACTCAATTTGGTGAATTATTTCCATTTGCTTTACGATGTCCACTCAGCTCTCTGACACTTCCTGTATTTGGAATCTGCACTAAATCTTGAGATAGGCCTGGCAAACTCAGGCTCATATATAGCCAAGGAATTAATCAAAAGTTGGTACTTTCTGGCACCACCAGGTTTAATTGCTTGGACTTGGGTTAGTTAATAGGCACAAGGCCAGTAAAACCTGCCAAGAAAAATACAGTAAATTTAGCACTTACTGCCTTGAGGTCTTCATTAACATGAGTATCATTCATTATAAATTCTGGATAGCCAACTTTTGCCAAAACAGCTCTTGCCTATAAAAAGAAAAATGAGAGATATGATGTCAGAGTTTCCTCACTTAAATCATCAATAATCACTGATTATAGGGGTTCAGACTTCATCTGAAAACTCCATTGACTGAATGTCTTCTATATGCAAGGCACTGTAAATGATAAAACAAAAGACTTACCACCCATCCACAATGCGCTGCAAATGCAGCGAGTATAGCATAGACAATAAAAGATCGTGAGCATAGCTGACAAACGCGAATGTCTGAAATACATTTTCAAAATCTATAGCAAGAAAACAAGTTCTTTAAAGAACCTGAGCTGGGTGGTGGTGGCGCACGGGAGGCAGGGGCAGGAGGATCTCTGTGAGTTCGAGGCCAGCCTGGTCTACAGAGCAAGTTCCAGGACAGGCTCTAAAGCTACAGAGAACCCCTGTCTCAATTCCCCCTAAAAAGAACCTAAAATTTTGTTTCTCATATATACATGTGCAGCAGGTATGTAAAAGGGAATATTTCAATATCACTAATCATAAGGGAAATGCAAATTGAAACCACAATGAAATATTATTCCAATGTGGTTAGCTGGCAATTATAAAGAAGAGTTAGTAGGGATCTGAAGAACTAAAGAATACTTACCTGCCACTGTGGAAAACAGACTGCTCAAAAACTAAAACCAGTATTACTGTGAGATCCAGCAATTCCTCTACTGGGTGAAGCCATAGATAATAGGTACCCTTCTCTCCAAATGAAATCAGTATAACAAAGAGCCATCTGGACTCCCATGATCATAGCAGCACTATGTGTAGCAACCAAGAAACAAAGATGACCTACTGACTGATGTGTGTAGACAAAGCGTATTGTAGGTAAACACATACAACAATGGGATAATATTCAGCTACAACAGGGTGATAAAATCGGGGATCATTGTGGTAACTGAGATAACCTAGACCCAGAAAGACAAGAACCACGGAAAGAATAGAGGAGCACATGGTAAAACGGAGCTGTGAAATGACCTGGGGCTGCAATGCTCAGAAGCCCACATTGATCCACGAGGTCAGTTGAGTGTGTCGATTTTTCATGTTTTCACCACCCAAAGTGATAAATACATAAGGTATTGTATATGCCGATGAATTTCTATTAGGCATTTTACAATGTATACTGATGTCAAAACATCCTGGTGTAATTCATGAATATGTACAAAGTGATCCTATAATACATTAATATGAAAAACAGGTAGATAGGAAATTCATGGATTATTCATGGAAACTCCCACTGCCATGCTAACAAGTCTTTTTATTGTTGTTGTGGTTTTTCAGAAAAGTGAGGGTTAAATATTTCCAAGGGGAGTGAAAAGAGATGAGTCATGCATCAGGATGATGATCCTTGCAGCTCTGTGAGTGATGGCCAGAACACCAGAAAGATCAGAGGCAGGAGGTCCAGAATAATTTAAGACACATCACATCATAGTCATCTGCTTGATTGACAGAGGTACTAATGATGACCTTCTTTGTTTTGCAGCATGCAGGGAATAGATAAAGGGAAAATCAGTGTGAGCGCCAGTCTAGAGCAACAACTGGCAAACTGTGGCCTAAGGACCAATTTCAGGCCGCTTCTACCTGTTTTCATAAAGGAAATTATGCTGGAACACAGCCATACTCATTCATTTACCTATTATCTATAACTGCATCTGTGCTGCAGCTTCTGAGCTGAGTCACTGAAACAAAAACCCTGGGGCCCACAAAGTCGCAAATATTTGAGCTAGGCCTTTGGAAGAAAGCTTGCCAGCCCTTGTTCTAGAGACAATTTGCAGCTTCCTGTGAAGCCCTCCCCACCATGTTATTCAGTTTCAGAAGCTAATTCTCCTTCTCCCAGCAGTCATTAGTTACTATAGATCTTTGTCTAGGGGCGGAACAATTCTTTTCCCTTCCACATTAACATGTCCATTGATAATACCATAGTTCCGGTCTTGTTCCTACAGCCATTTCTAGAGTCTTATCTTCTCTAATTGCCAGCACCAGAAAATCTGAAGGCCCATGTATAATCACAGCTCATTCTGGGCTGTTGATCTCCCTTCTGTCATTTGGAGCGCTCCCTCCTTACAGGCAACTCTCAGACAATGATTGACTGTGGCGGGATCATGAGAGCCCAGCATCTTCACTTCAGTTCAGAACAAGCTCAAAGGTATAATTTACACTAGCAGGTTGCTCACAGGATCAGACTGCTTCCACACTGGCTTCTGAAATCACATTCTCCCCTCAGCTCTTTCCTATCTTGGTCTAGTTTCTCCCATTCTGCTGCTGTTTTCGCCTGCAAATATTTGCTAAATGAATCATGTAAATGTGAATCTGTATTTCCAGGTCTACCTTCGGATGAGCCAACAAAAGACCCAGCCAGCTGATGTAGGAGGGTCATCTGTCTATGTGTTACTTTCATTGGTTAATAAAGAAACTGCCTTGGCCTTTGATAGGACAGCAGCTTAGATAGGCAGAGTAGACAGAACATAATGTTGGGAAGAAGGGAAGTGAGTCAGAAGCCATGACTCTCCGACCTGAGACAGATGTAGGCTAGAATCTTTCCCGGTAAGCCACCATCTCGTGGTGCTACACAGATTATTAGATATGGGTTAGTCAAAATGTGAGAGTTAGCCAAGAAGAAGCTGAAACTAATGGGCCAGGCAGTGTTTAAATGAATGCAGTTTCCATGTAATTATTTTGGGTAAAGCTAGCCGGTGGCCGGGAGCTGGGTGGTGGGAAGTGGCCGGCAGCTCCTTCTACAGGTAGCCCTGACCCATTAGCGGTATCCCAGCAAAGCCTCAATGCAAAACCACTGACCTCCCATGCTAATGGCATTTCTTCTCTCGTCCCTTCCAAATGACCGCATTCAAGAAATAAATAAAGTGAGATAGTATGTCTCCCTTATCATTTTTTAGATAGAAGAAATATTAAATATCATCAGAAACTTCCAACTCAAGATTTAGGATTTTAGAAGTGCCGCAGGACACAGCTCTAATGGGTTTTGCTGTGCCAGGGACTAGCATAGAGAACAGATCAAATTCTGCCTTCAAAAGCCTGCGAACTACACTAAAAGCTTAATATGATAACAGGACATCACAATTCTCCCAAGACCACAAAACAATATGTCACATGTCTATAGGCTTCCTCTTTCTGAAACTACTTCCTTTCCTAGTTGTAGCTAATTTCTCAGTATAACTTAGTGGCTCGTCACAAGTCACATGCATCATTTTAACAAAGAACTGTAGGTGGTTCTTTTCAGCACAAACACACACCCAAAAATCTACACGATGAGCTGAGTCATGCACAACTGTTTGCAGAACACTGGCTTTCCCAATGTGCACCAGTGAATTCTGCACTCTTTTTCCAGACTGCACACTCTGGGAGCTCACTGAACTACAGTTTCACAGCATACATTAGCTCCTGTACTGTATATGTATAGTACTGAATCCTTTCTTGTTTATTAAGCATCACCACAACTTGAAGAAAATCAGAAGCAAAATGCAAGGAATCTAGATTTCCCTACCAGGGACACACAAATAAAATCAGGTAATGATTCTAATAGCAGATCTGTAGAATGTTCTTTTTTGCCAAAAATGTATACGAACTTTTGTATTCTGGGTCTTATATTCCTTCTTCCAGAGTTTGTGGCTAAGTCCCTACCATCCCAACCCATCCCATTTTTCCCTGAGAAGCTTCAGAACTGCATTGTGAAAACCCTACTGGGCATGACTTTAAATCAGACTGTCAACAAGAAATACTCATAAGGCCTTAGAAAGCTGAAGAGATGGAGATATCATCTATTCACTGAGGCAGCATTAGTGGGGCCCATGTCTATCTGTGGACAGTAGGTACAACATGCTGCCACCAACTTCCAAGCATTCTCCTGGGAAGACCCTGTACAGAACACTGTAGAGGCAACAGTGGCCACTGGCAGACTTGGCCTTTACTTCTAGCCCTGCAATGGCTTCATAACCCTCTAATCACTCATGTTAAACATTTTTCCTGTTTGATGCACTTAGAAGTGTGTCTGCATTCCTGCATACAGACTAAGGCAAATAGAGACACATCACTCCCCAGCATATTCAGGATGAGAGAAGTAACCCACCAAATAGTTGGTTGGTTTGTTGAAGGGAAAGGTATTAGCAAAGCACGTCTGAAATCAATTATCCCACTGGTTACAATGACAAGAGGAAAAAGCAAGTCACCATATAAACACTGAGGAAATAACGGGATGAATGCTTAACAGATGGCATATTAGATCCAGTGAGAAACAATTTGCGGGCTATTTGAGGCTGATAAAAAAAAAACTCAAGGGTTTTCTATAACTAGTTATTTCCATCCATTATTCCATGCACACATCTGGAGAGAAACTGCATTTGACAGCTGGTCGTCCCTCCCCTGTGGAAGAGACACAAGCCGATGATCGTCTTCACTACTTCTTTATCTGTAGACAACTATTTCTCTTCTTAACTCAAAACCGCCTAGTGTATAATACACATTGATCTATTCTACTGCCATTCTCTTATTATAGAGGCCAGTTCTGCTCAGGATGACAATAGAACAAACCAAAAATACATAGATTCTTGTACAGGTTCCTTAACAGATTTGGCTGCAGGAAAAGATTTGGGTCAATAGCGTATAGATTAAAATGTTTTATGCATTTCTGAGCATCTATTTTAAAAAAGAATAGACTCAGCAGGGACATGCTGCCTGCCTTTAGTCCAGAGCTTCCCAACTTCAGCAGTACTGACATCAGGGCAAAATAACTCTTATGAGAGTTTGTCCTCTAGGCTATTGGGAATTTAGCAGCATCATTGCCTTGAACAAACTAAATGCCAGTCCCAATCCCCACATAAGCTGTGACAACCAAAATTGTAGAGACATCAGATTCCTGTGCAGGAGGTGACAAAGCACCCTCAGTTAAGATTCTCTGGGGTGCTGAGCTTGCTTTCAAGCACACAGCAGCAAACCAGATAAAGAAATCTACATGTCAAACATGGCAGGATAAAAAGCAGATAGCAGGTGACAGCCTCAAAAAACGTATAATAAAATGTGCGACTGATACCAACCTAATATTTAGCTTCAAATGGCTACATTTAGCATGCCTGAAAGTTGTTGGCTTGGATATCCTCCCTTTTCCCCTCTACAGTTTGAAGAATTCCATGCCATGTTTCCCATTATCAGTAGTGGAAGCTAATCCTACACACTTCCCCTTTCATCAGGTACAGTTTGAGAAAGAGAATAGTAGTCTCTCAAGGTGCGGTCTGCCAGAATTCAGTATGGTATTATATGTAATACCGTTCTCAGATCCCTTGGTCCAGTGAACATAATGAAAATGTGCTTGTATATGTTAGTTGTAGACTACACTCCAAGGACCCAGCATTTTGGAGCATCTTTCAGGGGAGTTTAAGATATTCCTGAACCAAACACCTGAAATCTCCTGTACAACAGTGTCACTCTTTTTAATCATAGGTTTCAAAGAGCCATACTTGTGGTGAGGGAGAAATCAATGAGAGAAAATGGTATCCGAAGAAAAGCTGTGGCCTATGAACTTCCTGAACCATGACAGATTTCCCTAGTAAAGACAAAGTCTGTATACTTGCTAGAAGAAATCAGGCTATTCAGTCCTGCCTCCAAGCCAGAAGATTCTTTTAAGGGTTACTACAATCATTCCTCTGAAAAGAAAGACAAGGCATATTATAAAATCTAACTCTAGAAAAGAAAGGTAAGGTAGAAAACAAAATGTTATGGCTTTTCTGTCGTTTGTGGATCTTATATTTTATACAGACACACTAACTTATGCACGTATGGGACATGAAAATAGAAATGAACCAGTATAGGGGAAAGAAGGGAACTAATGGGATAGGCAGAGTGAAGGGCCATGGGAGAAACACAGTCAAAGCATGAGAATGCTACAGCATCCTTATGAAATATATTGACAGTCACAGCGAATTTACATCAATTAAAAATTAAGGTTGTCCGCCATGTTCAGAGAGTCCAGTTTTATCCCATGCTTTTTCAGTCACAGTCCAGCTGGTCTTGGTGAGCTCTCAATAGATCAGCTCCACTGTCTCAGTGGGTGGGTGCATCCCTCGTGGTCCTGACTTCTTTGCTCATGTTCTCCCTCCTTCTGCTCCTCATTGGGAACTTGGAAGCTCAATCCAGTGCTCCAGTGTGGGTCTGATGAGACGCAAAGGACAATGGCATGGGGGTTTGATCCTACGTAATGTGATGGCTTTGTGGGAGCCTAGCCAGCTTCGATGTTCACCTTCTTAGATATGGACGGAGGTGGGAGGTCCTAGGTCTTACCACAGGGCAGAAAACCCTGACTGCTCTTTGGACTGGAGAGAGAGGGGGAAAGGAGTGGGGGGAGGGGGAGAAAGGTGGGAGGAGGGGGCGTAGGGTGGGAGGAGGGGGAGGGAAATGGGAGGCTGGGAGGAGGTGGAAACTTGTTTTTTTGTTTTTTTTGTTTTTTTTTCTCCTTTTCTCAATAAAAAAAAATTAAGGTTGTCATTAGCTTTCACCATCTTGGCTCTCACGTTCTCACTCCTTCCCTTCCCCAGTACTCCCAACAACTGTTAGGCCCTGTGTGTACATAGTCCTCGTTCTCCTAACATACCCACATTAGCCTTTCTTTAGCTCCAGAGTCATCTCACCCTTCCTTCCTCATCAATCAAAACTCTTATTTCTTCAAAACACTAACCCATTAGCTATTATTGGGGCTTCAAAGCAATGTGTAATACAATGTGAGTGACTAATAGCAACCTAATATATATACCCTGAGAAACAGCTGTATTGAAAAGGGTAGTTGATTAGCCAAATGGTTGAATCCAATCTTAAGGGAAGTTTTGTTAGTGGAGAAAACTTTCTTGCTATTAAGAATCAAATTAAATCTACAGCCTATTCAACTTTATCACCATTGTGTTCCAAAATGGAATGCAATGTCAAGCACAAAGCGAGTGACCAATGTTCAATAAATGCTGATTCATATTATGAGTAATTTATTTAAGAAATTCACCTTGACCAATGTCATCAACAATATCAGAAAATAAAAAAGGTTATATTTAACTTTTAAACAGGAAATAGCTAACATTTGATCAAGAATACCATTCAGTGTTCCTCACACCAAGGCATACTTCCATATTAACTAACATCATCACAGGAGAAGAAGATGAAGGAGCTTTGTAAGAGACTAGAGAGCCTTCTAGAAAATAAAGTGAAACACGAATCCACTGCAGTTCATTCCTTGTGACAAAAAAAAACCATAATTTTCATATATGGTAATCATCCCTCATCCATGACTTGACTTTCCATTACATGCCATTACATCAACTGGTGTCCAAAATATTAGTATAAAATACCAGAAATAAGAAACTCATACTCTTTAAAGCAGATATAGTTCTGAGTGGTATGATTTAAAAAAACTTGCATTGTCATACTTAGATATTGCAAGTATGTCAAACCTGGCATACATTGTCACACCAGGGATACAAAAGATCCCTTTGCCCACTCTTCATCCCTTACATTTGTTTTGTTTGGTTACTTTATCATGGTGAGGAGCCTCACTAACAAACTGTGTGGGAGAGTGAGGTACGTGTGCACACGTGTGAGTGTACATGCAGTTTAGCTACTAAGTTTGGTTTTGCTCTTTGCTATGACCACCATGTACATGCACCAAGTCTTAATTGCTTAGAATTTTGTTCCTTGCACTAAAATCTTAGGGCTACCACTTTAAAATTTATAAGTACTTTCTATGGAGACAACAGGGAGTTCATAAAGGGAAGATTATTACTTTAAGGCAGAGAAAATAGCTATCACAAATGAACTCAGAAAACCAATGAACATGGAAAATGTAATACACAACATGATTTAAAACTCTCAAGTCCCCCCGACCTCCCCAGAATTTTCCCCAAGGCGCACTACAACTTGATAATGCTGGAGGGAAGAACATAACCAAATATAATTCTGCTCTATCTGGCTGAGAGCTCTGTAATTGCATATAATTTTGACACACGTGACCAAACTGATTTAAAGACTGGTCAGCTTGACTGTCTTGCTCCCGAATTTGCAAAGCCACTTAGCTTTAAGCTGATCTATGGAAAGCGAGATAGTAAGGTCATTTGTTCTAATCCCTCCAGACTCAGCTATGGAGGAAAGTCACACACATTCTCAAATGTCTTGCATGCCTTCCATCAAAGGGGTCACTTTAATCACTTAATTAAACAGCTCTGAGTTTACTCTACATGGTTAAGTCTCTTCACATATTTTTGTCTTTTCTATTAATTTAACTAACATAAGAAAAAAATGGAACAACTGCTCACTGCCCTTTCACAAACAATTTCTAAAGCAACTTTCTTAAGCTTACAGTAGCTTTGAAAACTTCAATCAGCCTTAACTATGCCAAGACCTCATTTTCTCTGATGAGTTCTGTAATAACTATTAAGCATCAATCAAAATTCTGAGCTGTAAACACCTGGAAGTTTAGGAAACTGTGCAAGAATTACACTATCCTTCAAGACAAAGGCCGTTTTTACAATGCTAGACAGATGATTGGCTCAAATACATATCTTGGCTGGAAATCTTACCCTGTACAGAACTAATAGTATTGATGAAAATTAGCCTGGGGACCAGCTTTAATATCCTTCAGGGTTATCATGATCCCACAAATAATAACAATGTAGTAATCTAACAAATCAAATTTTATCCTCTTGATAAGAATGGCACTGATTTATTATAAGTCTTCAAAGGCTGTAATTCTGAGAATTGCTTTTGGGTGCGGTTCACAAGCTAATGCATTGTGCCAAGGTGAAAGAGAACCAAACATCGCCATGAATCATAGGTCTTTTCAACTATAAACCATAGTCCTGGATCTACATGAACCAGAAGACAGGAATGGTCAAATTTCAGGTTATCCATCTTTAACCCTGCATGGGTAATGCTCCATATAGTTGATACTTATTGTCTACTACTTTCTAATATGGGTATGTTCTAGGAATACAAGTTCCAAATTACAAATGAGTACCAGGACTAAAACTATGAACTCCATGTTATCTTGGAAGGGAGTAGTTTCTCCAACTTGAAAAAAAAACTACTCAGGCTCAAATAATTCAAAATTTAGCCAAATTGCAACTCAGTACTTCCGTGCTATCTCTCTGGTGCATTCTGGGCATATATGTGAGTCCTGTAACCCAAAAGAGTTAAAGACATTTGGGTTTTCTAAGTGGTTGGTTGTGTTAGTGAATGGTAGTGAATTACCCAAGTAATTAATTCACAAAGGAACACATGTTGCCTTCTCCTGGGAGTTGGGGCAATATTACTTTAAAGAGAGAGACAACACTCATTTATTTCTTTTAAAATTGAATAAAACAGTTGCCACAAAATATAGCCTTTGAATCCATGTTTTTGTTCATTTTAAATTCATTCATGGACTTTTATAACTAGACCAGCTGTGATACCTGTTCACATGAATATCCTGAATCTCCATGAGGACAAACTTCACGTGTCCAGACAGAGCCAAAATAGTATAAACCAAAGGCCAAGAAAATCCTATATAATAGTTAGGTTTTACACCAAAGTCAATTATGTTTCCCTCTGCCTCACACACAGGTTCTACATCAGGGGTCAGCAAACTATAGTCTGCAGGCCCAAAGCAGCCTATCACTTGGTTTTGTGAAGATGGGGTTTATTAGACTATGCTACTGCGGAAAGGGGTTATTTTGAGCTGAAGGCATCTAGAAATCAAGGGAAGCAAGAAGAAGCTTTCTGATTCTCCTTATCTACTTAAAAGCAGAGCTTTCCAAAACAATTCAACTGTCACAAATCCTCCCTCCCTTTAAGAAAGGCAGCTTCCTATTGTCAAGAAGGGAGATTCCCTCTCTGTATGCTAGGACCAGTGCTCAACTACAGTCTTAAGCTCCTAAACTAAGGCGACCCACCCAGAGCGGTGAGTGCCTGCCAGCCGGGCAGGCCTCAGGGTCCCCTGTAAGGGAGCCGGGCACCTTCAGCTCCAGCGCCAGGCTTCCTGCGCGCTCCTGGATACCACCCCTCCCCCCCCCCCCCCCCCCCCCCCCGCTCCATTCATCCTGTTGGCCCTGGATCATTGGGCTACCGGCGGCCCTGTTTAGTTGCTGAGGAATCCCATCAGGACGGTTGCGGAGGAATCCCATCTGGACGGGAACGGTTCTTGCTTCTACACTGAAGAGATATACCCTGAGAGTTAATCACAGCAAAGTCTGGACCAAGAGACCAGGCCTCTCCTGGCTCCATTTGAAGGAAGAGATGGGAAGGCGCCAATACAAGAATTCCTCCAACAATCTGAAAGGCAACATGACACCACCAGAAACCAGGGATCCCGAAATAAGAAGAATTGTACACCCTACTCCTGAAGAAATAGAAGAAATCGACTCAAAAGTGAACTATATGAAAATAATAGAGGACCTTAAACAGGAGGTGAAAAACTGCCATAAACAATTAGAGATTACAAACAAAAAGGTGGAGGAAATAAATAAAACGCTCAAAGACATGCAAGAAAACCAAGAGAAACAAGAAAAAGCAATCAAACAGGTTAGGGAAGCGGTTCAAGACTTGAAGAATGAAATGGAAGCAATGAAGAAAGCACAAACCGAGGGAAGAATGGAGATGGAAAATATGGGTAAACAAACAGGAATGACAGAAACAAGTACTAACAACAGATTACAAGAGATAGAAGAGAGAATATCAGACACTGAAGATACCATAGAAAAAATAAACACACTGATCAAAGAAAACAGCAAAACCAACAAATTCTCATCACAAAACATTCAGGAAATCTGGGACACAATAAAAAGACCAAACCTAAGAATAATTGGAGTAGAAGAAGGAGAAGAAGTGCAGCTCAACGGTACAGAAAATATACTTAATAAAATTATAGAAGAAAACTTTCCCAACCTGAAGAAAGAGGTACCTATGAAGGTTCAAGAAGCATACAGAACACCAAATAGGCTGGATCAAAAAAAAACATCCCCTCGCCATATAATAATCAAAACACAAAATACACAGAATAAAGAAAGAATATTAAGAGCCGCAAAGGAAAAAGGCCAAGTTACTTAAAAGGTAAACCTATCAGACTTACACCTGACTTCTCTATGGAAACCATGAAAGCCAGAAGGTCCTGGATAGATGTACTGCAGAAACTGAGAGACCATGGATGCAAGCCCAGATTACTATACCCAGCCAAGCTTTCGTTCACTATAAATGGAGAAAATAAAATTTTCCAGGATAAAAACAAATTCAAACAATACGTAGCCACAAATCCAGCCTTACAGAAAATTATAGAAGGAAAATCACTAACCAAGGAGTCCAACAATGCCCAAAATAACTCAGTCATCTAGAGACCTTTCACCAGCGCAACTCAAAGAAGGGAAACACACAAACCCTACTACTAAAAAAGTGACCGGAGTCAACAACCACTGGTCATTAATATCACTTAATGTCAATGGGCTCAACTCACCTATAAAAAGGCACAGGCTAAGGGATTGGATACGAAAACAGGATCCAACGTTCTGCTGTCTACAAGAAACACACCTCAACCACAAAGACAGGCACCTACTCAGAGTAAAGGGCTGGGAAAAGGCTTATCAAGCAAATGGACCTAAGAAACAAGCAGGTGTGGCCATACTAATTTCTAACAAAGTTGACTTCAAACTTAAATCAATCAGAAGAGATGGAGAGGGACATTTTATACTCATAACAGGAACAATTCATCAGGATGAAGTCTCAATCCTGAATATCTATGCCCCGAATATAAAAGCGCCCACGTATGTAAAAGAAACATTACTAAAACTCAAGGCAGCCATCAAACCACACACACTAATAGTAGGAGACTTCAACACTCCTCTCTCACCAATGGACAGGTCAATCAAACAGAAACCTAACAGAGAAATTAGAGAATTAATGGAGGTAATGAAGCAAATGGACTTAACAGACATCTATAGATTATTCCACCCGAAGAGGAAAGAATATACCTTCTTCTCTGCAGCTCATGGAACCTTCTCGAAAATTGACCACATACTCGGTAACAAAGCTAACTTACACAGTTACAAAAAAATATTAGTAACCACCTGTGTCTTATCAGATCACCATGGATTAAAGTTAGAATTCAACAACAATGCTACCCCCAGAAAGCCTACAAACTCATGGAAACTGATCAGTCAACTTCTGAACCATACCTGGATTAAGGAAGAAATAAAGAAAGAAATTAAAGTCTTCCTTGAATTCAATGAAAATAAAGAAACAACATACTCGAACTTATGGGACACTATGAAAGCAGTGCTAAGAGGAAAGTTCATCGCACTAAGTGCCCACTTAAAGAAAACAGAGAAAGCACATATTGAAGACTTAACAGCCCACCTGAAAGCTCTAGAAAAAACAGAAGCAGACTCACCTAGGAGGAGTAGAAGATTGGAAATAATCAAACTGAGGGCTGAAATCAACAAAATAGAAACACAGAAAACAATCCAAAGAATCAATGAAACAAAAAGCTGGTTCCTGGAGAAAATCAACAAGATTGATAAACCCCTATCCAAACTAATCAAACGGCAGAGAGAGAATACGCAAATTAATAAGATCAGAAATGAAAAGGGGGACATAACCACAGACACAGAGGAAATTCAGAGAATCATCAGATCATATTACAAAAGCCTGTATAACACAAAACAGGAAAATGTAAAAGAAATGAACACTTTTTTAGATAAATACCATATACCAAAGTTACACCAGGACCAGGTGAACAATCTAAACAGACCTGTTGGTCGCGAAGAATTAGAAGCTGTTATCAAAAACCTCCCTACCAAAAAAAGCCCAGGACCAGATGGTTTCAATGCGGAATTCTACCAGAACTTCCAAGAAGAACTAATACACATACTCCTTAATGTATTCCACAATATAGAAACAGAAGGGTCATTGACTAATTCCTTTTATGAAGCTACAGTTACTCTGATACCAAAACCACACAAAGACTCAACCAGGAAAGAGAATTACAGGCCAATCTCACTCATGAACATCGACGCAAAAATCCTCAACAAAATACTGGCAAACCGAATCCAAGAACACATTAGGAAAATTATCCATTATCATCAAGTAGGCTTCATTCCTGAGATGCAGGGCTGGTTCAACATATGAAAATCTATCAATGTAATCCAGCATATAAATAAACTGAAGGAAAATAACCATATGATCATCTCATTAGATGCTGAAAAAGCATTCGACAAAATTCAACATCCATTTATGTTAAAAGTCTTGGAGAGATTAGGGATACAAGGGTCATACCTAAATATAATAAAAGCTATATACAGCAAGCCGACAGCTAACATCAAATTAAACGGAGAGAAACTCAAAGCCATCCCGCTTAACTCAGGAACACGACAAGGATGTCCACTCTCTCCATACCTCTTCAATATAGTACTTGAAGTTCTAGCAATAGCAATAAGACAACATAATGGGATCAAGGGGATTCGAATTGGAAAGGAAGAAGTTAAACTTTCGTTATTCGCAGATGATATGATAGTGTACTTAAGCGACCCCCAAAACTCCACCAAAGAACTTTTACAGCTGATAAACAGCTTTAGTAATGTGGCAGGATACAAGATCAACTCCAAAAAATCAGTCGCCCTCTTATACACAAAGGATAGGGAAGCAGAGAGGGAAATCAGAGAAGCTTCACCATTCACGATAGCCACAAACAGCATTAAATATCTTGGGGTAAATCTAACCAAGGAAGTGAAAGATCTATTTGACAAGAACTTTAAGGCATTGAAGAAAGAAATTGAAGAGGATACCAAAAAATGGATGGATCTACCTTGCTCTTGGATTGGGAGGATCAACATAGTAAAAATGGCAATTCTACCTAAGGCAATTTATAGATTCAATGCAATCCCCATCAAGATCCCATCAAAATTCTTCACAGATCTGGAGAGGACAATAATCAACTTTATATGGAAAAACAAAAAACCCAGGATAGCCAAAACAATCCTATACAATAAAGGATCTTCTGGAGGCATTACCATCCCTGACTTCAAACTCTATTACAGAGCTACAGTAATGAAAACAGTGTGGTACTGGCATAAAAACAGAGAAGTCGACCAATGGAATCGTATAGAAGACCCGGATTTTAACCCACAAACCTATGAACACCTCATTTTTGATAAAGGAGCTAAAAGTATACAATGGAAGAAAGAAAGCATCTTCAACAAATGGTGCTGGCACAACTGGATGTCAACCTGTAGAAGAATGAAAATAGACCCACATCTTTCACCGTGCACAAAACTCAAGTCCAAATGGATTAAAGACCTCAATATCAGCCCGAACACACTGAAAAGGATAGAAGAGAAAGTGGGAAATACCCTACAACAGATGGGCACAGGAGATCGCTTCCTATGTATAACCCCAGAAGCACAGACATTAAGAGCAACATTGAATAAATGGGACCTACTAAAACTGAGAAGCTTCTGCAAAGCAAAGGACACTGTCACTAAGACACAAAGGCAACCTACTGACTGGGAGAAGATCTTCACCAACCCTGCAACAGACAAAGGTCTGATCTCCAAAATATATAGAGAACTCAAGAAACTAGACTTTAAAATGCTAATTAACCCAATTAAAAAATGGGGCACTGATCTGAACAGAGAATTCTCAACAGAAGAACTTCAAATGGCCAAAAGACACTTAAGGTCATGCTCAACTTCCTTAGCAATCAGGGAAATGCAAATCAAAACAACTTTGAGATATCATCTTACACCTGTGAGAATGGCTAACGTCAAAAACACCAACAATAACCTTTGCTGGAGAGGTTGTGGAGGAAAGGGTACCCTCATCCATTGCTGGTGGGAATGCAATCTTGTGCAACCACTATGGAAGTCAGTGTTTCGGTTTCTTAGGAAATTCGGGATCAACCTACCCCTGGACACAGCAATACCACTCTTGGGAATATACCCAAGAAATGCCCTATCATATGACAAATGCATTTGTTCAACTATGTTCATAGCAGTATTATTTGTAATAGCCAGAACCTGGAAACAACCTAGATGCCCTTCAATGGAAGAATGGATGAAGAAAGTATGGAATATCTACACATTAGAGTACTACTCAGCGGTAAAAAACAATAACTTCTCGAATTTTGCATGCAAATGGATGGAAATAGAAAACACTATCCTGAGTGAGGTATCCCAGACCCAAAAAGATGAACATGGGATGTACTCACTCATAATTGGTTTCTAGCCATAAATAAGGGTCACGGAGTCTACAATAGGT
The DNA here is from genome assembly GCF_018167655.1 of Microtus oregoni. Taxonomy (NCBI): domain Eukaryota; kingdom Metazoa; phylum Chordata; class Mammalia; order Rodentia; family Cricetidae; genus Microtus; species Microtus oregoni. The sequence goes on along the minus strand of NW_024543998.1, from coordinate 68,567 downwards.
GAATCTAAAGAAGCTAAGTAAGAAGGGGAACCCAAGGAAAAACATATAGTTATCCTCTTGGCTAAGGGAAGTAGACAAAATTGCCGGGGAGAAAATTGGGATCTTGGGGTGGGGTGGGTTGGGGGTAAGGGGAGATGGGGAGAGAAAAGTTAGAAGGGAAGGAGGTCGGGCCTTGGGAAAGCAGGAAGATTGGGATAAAGGAAGGTTGGACAGGGGAGCACGGAACCACAATTCTTAGTTAAGGGAACCACTTTAGAGTTGGCAAGAGACCTGATCCTAGAGGGGCTCCCAGGTGCCCAAGCTGAGGTCCCCAGTTAGTTCCTTGGGCAGTTGAGAATAGGGAACCTGAAATGACCCTATCCTTGAGCAATACTGACGAATATCTTGCATATCATCATAGAACCTTCATCTGGTGATGGATGGAGATAGAGACAGAGACCCACACTGGAGCACTGGACTGAGCTCCCAAAGTCCCAATGAGGAGCAGAAGGAGGGAGAACATGAGCAAAGAAGTCGGGACCACGAGGGATGCACCCACCCACTGAGACAGTGGAGCTGATCTATTGAGAGCTCACCAAGACCAGCTGGACTGTGAATGAAAAAGCATGGGATAAAACTGGACTCTCTGAACATGGCGAACTATGAGGGCTGATGAGACACAAAGGACAATGGCACGGGGGTTTGATCCTATGTAATGTGATGGCTTTGTGGGAGCCCAGCCAGTTTGGATGTTCACCTTCCTAGATATGGACGGAGGTGGGAGGTCCTAGGTCTTATCACAGGGCAGAAAACCCTGACTGCTCTTTGTACTGGAGAGGGAGGGGGAAAGGAGTGGGGAGAGGGGGAGAAGGATGGGAGGAGGGGGCGTAGGGGGGGAGGAGGGGGAGGGAAATGGGAGGCTGGGAGGAGGTGGAAACTTGTTTTTTTTTCTCCATTTCTCAATAAAAAAAAAAGAGAAAAAAAGAGTACTCTAAGAATATCTCAGCACTTCACTTACCACATGGAATATATATATATAAATGCAATGTTTGTTTTACTAAAACTTAAAAAAAAAAAGGGAGATTCCCCATCTTCTGACATGAGAAGTTGATGCCAGAATGACAGCATGCAACAGAACTTAATACAGTAAACCTTACCTTCTGTTAGGTTCTCCCATATATTTCTTAGTCATCTTCCATTTGTTAACCCACCCTCATTCTCACGTATATGTGTATGTATGTGTGCATACAAACACACACACACACACACACACACACACACACACACACACACACACACATTGTCAAAGCCAGAACCTGGAAACAACCTAAATGCCCCTCAACTGAAGAATGGATAAGGAAAATGTGTTACATTTACACAATGGAGTAGTACACAGCAGAAAAAAAAATAATGACATCTTGAATTTTGCTGGCAAATGGATAGAGCTAGAAAACATCGTTTTGAGTGAGGTAACCCGATACAGAAAGACAATTATCACATGTACTTATTCATAAGTGGTTTTTAAACATAAAGCAAAGAAAACCAGCCCACAAATCACAATCCCAAAGAACCTAGACAACAATGAGGACACTAAGAGAGATATACACAGATCTAATCTACATGGAAAGTAGAAAATAACAAGATCTCCTGAGTAAATTGGGAGCATGGGGACCTTGGGAGAGGGTTGAAGAGGAGGGAGGTAGGGAAAGGAGAAAAATGTAGAGCTCAATAAAAATAAAAATAAAATGAAATGAAATAAAATAAAGGTAACATATATATCCGCATCAAAAAATAAACACAAACACACACACACAAACATACACACACGGGGTAGGGGATGATCCAGCCTAAGACCTTAGACATGGTAAGCAAATGCTGTACAACTGACCTACACTTTCACCCTGTATTTTCTCATTCATAACATATGAAAACTCCAAATTCTAATCATTTTCTGGACTACACTGCTTATCCATATTCTAATCAGCATTACAGTCAGTAGAATTCACAGATCCCCTCCACCAAATGCTAAACCAAAGAGGGTAGAGGAGGAAAAGTTTTTTTTCTCCCTGGCAACAGCCCACTCTTCTGCATATGGCCTGTGGCCACTTGTGAGCTACAAAAGTAAGTTGAGTAGGTGTCACAGAGACCATATGGTCTACACAAGCTTCAAACATTTACTATTTGGCTCTTTACAGAAAAAGTTTTGCCAACCACTCTTCCACATAAAAGGTTACTAAATTTCCAAAACCTAGTAGCAAAGATAGCAATATAAGATGTGAAATTTATTTTTTCAGAGCTTCAATTATTTGATAATAATTATTTCAGTAATTATATAATTTCCTACAATAATTATGCCTGATTTATTGAGGTAAACATCTGAGGTAAAACATTTAAAACAGAGACAATATACAAATATTAAGCAAAAATGGGGGAAAATGTCATGAAGAAACATCCATGCATTTGGAGGAAGAAGGGAAAAACAAACAATTAAAAAGCATCTTCAAATGTCAAGATCCAAAGAGCTCAGAAATGCACCTGCAATCCCATAGCTCCAAGAAATTTTATCAGCTACTTGATCCCCCTCCAATCATTAAATTAACTATTTAAACAGGAGGCAAGTTGGAGATTAACTTAAATAAACACATCCCCTTCTCTCATCAGCAGCTCAGTGGAATGGAGATTGACTCCATTCTTTCTGGGAAGGTTTAGCTCTGATTGGGGTAATGCTTTACTGCTTAGAAATTTCTGGGGCCACCTAGATGTCTCAGTGGGTTAAGGTACTTCACTTGTCACTCGAGTATAATGACCTTAATTCAATCTCCAGAACCCACGGTGGAACAAGAAAACCAGCTCCTGAACACAACGCATACACACACACAAGCACGCATACACACACACATACATACACACAAATAAAAATAGTAAAAACCTTCTAAAGAATCTTTTTGATAAGGCAGGGAAGAGCAAATGAAATACTGTTGGTGAATTATGAAATTAGACAAAGGTAGCTTGCTTTGTTGGTGCATAGCTATGATCCCAGGACTCAGGAAATTAAGGCAGGAAGATCTCAATTTTGAGATCAATACCTAAAGCAAGAGCCTGTCTCATAACATTCAAGCAAATAAGATAAGTATGAAATACCATGCAATTTTTAAAAAATATTTTCAAGATTATAATAAAATTACATTTTTAGAATTTTATTTGTTTATCTATTTGCTTATTTATTTTTTTACATATCTATCTTTGGGTTTTTTTTTCGAGACAGGATTTGTGTGTATTTCTGGCTGTCCGGGATGGGAGGTTAGAGACTGTGATAAAGAAAGCAGCTGGGAGAGTTAAAATGTTCAAAAGACATTGTATGAAATTCTCAAAGAATTAATAAAATGTTGCGAAATAGCATTTAAAAATAAACTAAGAGATATCATCCAGCCAGTGTCCATGCATTGCTTATTCTTTTACAATGGTACATCCTTTAGGGCTTCAGAAAAGTTGGTCTTTGGGGGAGCGTTATCAGCATCCCTCGGGAGTTTCCTAACAATGCAAATTCAAAGACCCAGACTAGCAGCAGCAAGCCAGAACTCCCCAGACATTTACATCCTAATAAATGCCACCACAGCGCAGTGTTGGGGAATCTTGCACTGCTGCCATTCCAGGTCGTTTGTGAGGGCCACCCTGTCCATTTAATAATCTTCAACTGCAGCCCTGACAGCTTACCACTACATACCTATGACACTCCCCCAAAAGGTGGTGAGCAAAATTATCCTCAGGCATTTCCAAAAGTCCACTGAAGCTCTGAGAGCTCTCAGATTGGAGATGGTAGTGTATAGCTAACTTTTACAAGTTGTCTACTCTGGACTCCAACATTTGCCAAGGCTTCAGGGCTTCTGTCCAGAAGCCGGACTCTACTCTACCATTCCTAACGTGGAGACTTGTCTGTCCCTTCAGTGTTCTGGAGGGGTTCCTTAGTGACCTCCACTGTTACGCTACTATGAATACTTTATGGAGACAGTGCTACCATCCTTCCCCTCACGAGTTTTTGAATATACCTCAGACATTTGCAATTCAGCCCAGTTTCTGGACACCACCACTTAAATCCTAGAATGATAAAGGGCCAACAATCAACAAGCAAAACGTCAGGGCACAAACAGGTCTCAGAGACATTTCGACTAAAACTTCGAACAACTTTTCTCTAAGTAACTTGGCAAAATCCATTTTAAGTTCTTTCGGGCATCTAAAACACCACACTAATACAATTAGAGTTCACTGAAAAATTAGCATGCAATCTAGTTTGAAAGCTAAAATCAGTCATAGTGGGGTAATATTCCATTTAATTATAAAGATTAATTCAACCTTCATTTATTTGTGCATGTGTTTGGTCTTTCCATTTTTCACAGAACACCCAAGATTCAAATGCCATCTGGTAGAATTGCTGCATGGCATCAGTAGCAAATATTAGAGTTGCAGATTTCATCTCAAAGTAAAATTGATGGACAAAGGGAAAGTAAAAAGGGAGGGGTGGAGGTAATAGAAGTTGAATTTTAAAACCAAGATATTCCACCAATCTGATGTGACGCTATCCCTTTCTCTCCTTTTACCCCTACCATGTTACCTATACAAACTCTTCTTTGTTTTTGAGTTTTCAGTTCTTTTTTTTTAATTTATTAGATTTAAAAGAAAATACCAATCCAAATTTCCACTCCCTCTCCTCCTCCCATTCCCTCCACACACCCTCCCACCCCACCCCCATCTAATCCTAAAAGAGGGTAAGGCACACTGCTTTGCGGAAGGTCCAAGGCCCTCCCTACTACATCTAGGCTGAGCAAGGTATCAATCCAAAGAGTATAGGATCCCAAAAAGCCAGTACATGCAACTCTTAGAGCCATTAACTTCTATAAACTCTTCTTAATCACAAGTTGTCGTAGCATCTTTTTTGAAACAGGTGAGGATTCGAGCAACATTGCAAGCCATAGTGAGAATTATATAAATCATGTCCACTGTGGTTTGCAAAATACATGTTATGCCTTCCTTAAAGGCTAGACTTAGCCACATGGTAAGATTGACCACTTTTTTCATAATTTCATTCAATTCAATTCAAGTTATCTCTTGCTGAGTGGCCACTTAAGATAAAACAAGCCTTACAAGCTAGGAAATACTTTACTTGTTTTTTTAGTGAGTGACAATGGGTACAAAGTACACAATGTGAAGGAAAAGAATCGAATTTTCTCTAATACACGAGCATAACTGTGTTAGTGATCTAAAGAATTTCTAGAACCTATACGACTCACCTAGGCAGCCTTCCAGGTAGTAAAAATAAGAACTATCCTGGCCCCTATCTCCAGATATTAATTTCCGTTGTCCTTGAATGTCCCCAAAGGTCCAGATTCTTCTGTAGTTGACACTAAACAGTATCTATATAATTCATTTATGTGATGTATAGCAAGAACAGAGATGGTTTAATTAAGCTATATACTTAGGAAGTTCGTGATTGAGTGGTCGCATGTGGAGAATGAAAAATGAAATTAAATAGAAGAATAGAGTACAGTTATAAGGGAAGGGTCTTGTGAAAACATCTGCAAAGAAGTCTGAGAGCCGAAGAGAAATAATAGAAGTAACATTGTAAAAAAAAAATTAAAAAGGAAAAAAAAGAAGTAACATTGTATTATTTTTAAATGTTTTGTCTATTTGTGTGTGTGTATGTGTTCATGTATGTTTATGATACCTATGCGCAGGTGCCTGCAGAGGTCAGAAGAGGATGTCAGATGCTCTGCAGCTGGAGCCACTCGGTGTGTGTATTGGGAACTAAACCCAGGTCCTCTGGAAGAGAAGCAAGCACTCCTAAATACTGATCATCTCCTAATTTTGTTATTTTCATAATAACAAAAGTAATATTCTTCCCTGATGCTTTACTATGGTGGTTTGAATAAGATGATCCCCTTAGATTCATGTTTGAATGCTTGGTCCTCATTGGTGAAACTGTTTGAGAAAGACAATGAGGTGTGGCCTTGTTGGAGGAAGTTTCAAAAGACTCCTGTCATTCCCAGTATGGAAGGCAGCAGGCAGGCACAGTGCCTGCCCCCTCCTTCAGCTTCCTACTTTCCCACTATCCGATTAAGATGTGACTTCAGTCTGCTATTCCTGCCACCAGGGCTTTGCTCAGCCATTATGGACTCTAACTCTGAAACTGTAATCTCAATTAAACTCTTTAAAAAGTTGCCTTGGTCACAGAGTTTTGTCATAGCAACAGAAAAGAAAGTAATACACCTACCATGTACCAGACAGTGTGCTGAATTTCCCTTCATCACTGAATCTAAATCCTACCTATGATCCGCAAGGCACTAGCATATCATCTTACGTCACAGCTGATAAGCAAACATTCATAAAGGGGAAAACACACCCAAGTCACACAGAGACCAAAGCAGCTTCGCAACCAAATTGATTTACTTTTAATCTGACTTCAAAGTCCATATTTCTTCTGATATCCACTATGCTAAAGGGATGGAGAACAATTTTCTATTATATAAATTTTACTAATTTGTATAAACCCAAATGAAGTAAATCATATATAAGGCCTAGACAATCTCTGCATCAGTACCCATATTCAGCATGCCAAGACAAATATGCTCAGCTATAAGACTGCTAAAAACCTGATGCAAGAAATCCCCCAGGAATCTATGAGAATGACTCCAGCTAAGACTCTTAGCAACAGTGGATAAATAGCCTAGAGAGTGGGAATGGGGATAGTTATATAAAATGAGAAAAGAGTGTATTAAAAATTATTAATAAAAAGTACTACAATTTAAAAAATCAGTGAGAGCAAGAGTTGTTTCTCTTTTTCTGGTTCTTGTGACCCCTACTCCTGATGCTGGGTCACCTTGCCCAGTCTTAATACATGGGGAGATAATTAATCTTTCTTTAATTTTTATTTTCTCTCTTAAGTGATATGTTCCAGTTTTTATAATTTTTTATTTAAATAACATTTTTTTCATTTATTTTGCATACCAACCAGTTTCCCCTCCCTCCTCTCCTCCCATTCCCTCCCCTTCCATAGCTATCCCATCCCCATCCACTCCTCCCCCATCTCCATTCAGAAAGGGGCAGATCTCCCATGGGCTTGCACAAAGCATGGCACATCAAGTTCAGGCAGGACCGAGCTCCTCCCCTTACTTCTAAGAGGACCAGGTAATCCAGCATGAGGAGCAGGTTACCAAAGTCCTGCTCTCACTGTTAGAAGCCTTACTAAGAGACCAAGCTACACGATTGTCACACACATGCAGAGGACCTACGTAGGTCCCATTCAGTCTCCCTAACTGTTGGTCCAGCTTCCATGAGCTCCTGCGATCTCAGGTCAGCTGTCTCTATATGATCCCCAATCATGACCCCTCTGGCTGGTACAATCCCTCCTCCCTCTCTTTCACAAGACTCTCATAGCTCAGTGCAGTGCTTGTCTGTGGATCTCTGCCTCTGCTTCTGTCAGTTACTAGATAGAGTGTCTCTGATAGCAATAAAGGAAATCACCAGTCTGCTTACAGTAGATGGCCAGTTCAGGTGCCCCCTCCACCATTGCTAGGAGTCTTAGTTGGAGTCATCCTTGTGGGTTCCTGGGGGTTTTCCTGGCACCAGGTTTCTCCCTAACCTCAATATGGTCCTCCACCATCAAGATGTCTCTTTTGTTATTCTCCCCCTCCATCCTGCCTCTCACGTCCACCTCATCCCACCCACTCCATCTAGTTCCTAGGCTTCCATTCCCCCAACCCCTGCCCCAGTTTACCCAGGAGATCTTTTCTACTTCCCAAGGAAATCCATGCATCTCTGTTTGAGCCCTCCTTGTTATCTAGATTCTCTGGGGGCTGTGTATTATAGGTTGGTTATCCTATGCTTTATGCCCAATAACCACCTATGAGTGAACACATACCATGTTTGTCTTTCTGGGTATAGGTTACCTTAATCAGAATGATTTTTTTCCCTAGTTCCAGCCATTTGCCTACAAATTTCATGAGGTAATCATTTTTTACAACTGAGTAGTAATTCATTATGTAAATCTACTACGTTTTCTTATACATTCTTCGGTTGAGGGGTGTGGTGATATTTTGTTTGTGCTGTAACAAATAAAGCTTGCCTGAAGATCAGAGTGTGTAGCTAGCCACACTAGTTAGTCATAGAGACCAGGCAGTGGTGACACACACTTCTAATCCCAGCACTCGGGAAACAGAGACAGATGAATCTCAGTGAGCTCAAAGTCAACCTGGACTACATGAAATTGAATCTGTCTAAAAGAGAAAGAGAGCTCACACCTTTGATCCCAGCACTTGGGATCACACGCCTTTAATCCTATCCCAGCATTAGGAAGGTGGAGACAAAAGTGATATGGCTGGGTGGAGATGGGAGTATGAATATAAGGTGGGAGGAGACAGGAGCTAAAAGCATTCAGTCTGAGACTTGTAGAGACAGGATAGTCCATTCAGTCTGAGGATTTCGTAGAAAAACTAATGGCTGGCTTCTCTGCCTCTCTGATGTTTTAGCTTTCACCCCCTAAAATCTGACTCTGGAATTTTTATTATTAAGACCAATTAGAATTTGCTCTACAGAGGGGCATCTAGGTTATTTCCAGGTTCTGCCAATTACGAATAATGCTGGTATGGACACAGTTGAGCAAGTGTCCTTGTGGTATGATTACACATCCTTTGGGTATATGCCCAAGAGTGGTATCACTGGATGATGAGGTAGATGGATTGCCAATTTTTTGAGAAAAAGTCATACCAATTTCACTCCACATCCTCTCAAATATAAGCTGTCATCAGTGCTTTTTATTGTAGCCATTCTGACTGGTGTAAGATGGTATTTCAGAGTCGTTTTGATTTGCATTTCCCTGAAGACTAAGGATGTTGAGCAATTCTGTAAGTGTCTTTTGAACATTTGAGATTCTTACATTGAGAATTCTCTGTTTACATATGTAACCCATTTTAACTGGATTATTTGGTATTTTGATGTTTAGCTTTTTGATTTCTTTATATATTTTTGGAGATTAGCCCTCTGTTAGATGTGGGGTTGGTGAGGATACACAAGTGACCCCAAAACATCTACCAGGGAACTCCTACATCTGATAAACATCTTCAGTAATGTGAAGGGATACAAGATTAATTCAACAAAATCAGTAGCCCTCCTATATACAGATGATAACCAGGCTGAGAAAGTAATGAGAGAAATAACACACTTTACAATAGCCACAAATAATTTAAAATATCATGGGGTAACTCTAACCAAATGAATGAAAGGCCTGCATTGGTGTGGGACAATTCTGTAGTATGTCAATTATGTTTTAAATAAATGCTGATTGGCCAGTAGCCAAGCAGGAAATATAGGGGGGACAACCAGACAGGAAGTAGAGGCGGGGCAATGAGAACAGGAGATTCTGGGAAGGAAGAAGCCCATTCCTGTCCAGTCCTGTCCAGACACCAAAGAAGGAAGATGTAACCTGCCCTGCTGAAAAAGGTACCTAGCCATGTGGCTAACATAGATAAGAATAACGGGTTAATATAAGTTATAAGAGCTAATATGAAGCCCAAGCTAATGGGCCAATCAGTTTATCATTAATAAAGACCTCTGTGTGATTTTCTTTGGGGCTAACAGCTGTGGGAACTGGGCAGTACAGAAACCCCAACAAGCAGGCCCTCATGTTACACTACATGAAAATAACTTTAAGTTTTTAAAGAAAGAAATTGAAGAAGATATCAGAAAATGGAAAGATCACCCATGTTCATAGATAGGCAGGATTAACATAGTAAAATGGCAATTTTACCAAAAGCAATCTACAGATTCAATGCAATACTCATCAAAATCCCAACATATTTCTTTGCAGACCTCAAAAGAACAATAATCAACTTCATATAGAAAAACAAAAAAAAAACAGGATAACTAAAACATTCCTGCATAATAAAGGAACTTCTGGAGGCATCACTATCCCCGATTTTAAGCTCTACTAGAGAGCAATAGTAATAAAAACAGCTTCATACTGACATAAAGACAGACATGTGGATCAATGAAATTTAATCATACACCCTGACTTACATCCACACACCTATAATTGTTGACAAAGAAGCCAAACAATATACAATGGAAAAAAGAAAGCATCTTCAACAAATGGTGCTGGCATAACTTGATGACCACATATAGAAGAATACAAATAGATCCATATCTATCATCCTGCACAAAACTCAAGTCCAAGTGGAGCAAAGAATTCAACATGAATCCAGTTACACTGAAGCTGATAGAAGAGAGAGTGGGAAGTAGTCTTGAATGCACTGGCACAGGAGACTATTTCCTGAATTTAATACCAGTAGCACAGACACTGAAATCGACAATTAATAAATGGGACCTCTTGAAACTGAAAAGTTTCTGTAAGGCAAAGGAGACTGTCAATAAGAAGTACTTAGTCTTATTGCATCTTGATATGCCATGTTTTGTTGATACTCATGGGAGACTTGCCTTTTCCTAAACAGAAAAGGAGGCAGAGTAGATTGGGGGGTGGGAACAGAGAAGAGTGGGAGTGGAGGGATTGGGAGAAGAGAAGGGAGGGGAAACTTCAGCCAGGATGTAAAATAAATAAAGAAAAAACAAACAAATAAACAAAAGCCAAAAGTGGAATCACACCTCTCTTTTAGAATTCCCATACTGCCATAAAGACAAATGAGTGTGAATGTCAGTGTAGAACCAACAAACCTCCAAACCTGAGATGAACCACGGCTCCATCAGCTTGTGTACTTGATTCCAAACCTTGGTCCCTCTAAACTCTAGCATGGTTCCACTTACCTGCTTATATGAATACATCATCACACCTTGGTGTGGTGACACACACCTTTAATCCTAATACTCCATAGACAGAGAAAGGCCGATCTGTGTAGCAGACTTTCTTTTGGACCACTGATCAGCTCCCAAATTATGACACAGAGACTTATTATTAGTTATGAATGCTCAGCCTTATCTTATGTTTGTCCCACTAGCTCTTATAACTTAATTTAACCTGTTTCTCTTCATCTATATTTTGCCTCTGGGCTTTCACCTTTCTTTCATTCTGTGTGCTTTACTTTTCCTGCTTTTTCTGTGTCTGGCTGACTCGCAGCTGCCTGGCTGGCTGGCCCTGGGCATCTCTCTTTCTTTCTCCCTTGTTCTCACCTCTCTCTCTTCTCTCAGGCCTGGATTCCTTCTCCTACTTTTTCTGTCTGCCCACCAGCCCTGCCTATCCCTCTATTGCCTAGCTATTGACTGTTCAGTTTTTTTTATTAGACCAATCAGGTGCCTTAGGCAGGCAAGGTAAAGCAGCAACATATCTTTACATAATTAAATAAATGCAGAATAAACAAATGTAACACATCTTTACATAGTTAAAGTAATATTCTGTAACATATCTTTGTGAATTCAAGACCAGTCTGGTCTACACAGTGAGTTTCAGGACAGCAAGGGATATACAGTGAGACTCCATTTCAAGACAGAAAGGTGAGGAGAGAAAATACATCTTCCCAGCCACATTTCATTCTATGCTACCATCATAACAATACCTGGGATATGACAGGGTTGAATACAAATACGTGGAGCTAGGTATCTGGCCACTCTCCACCTGTCCGATAGGTAGGTCACTAGTCTCAGACTCCCCTCCAGACCAAGGAACTCCATCTGGAGACCAGCCCTGCCTCTATCCTTCAGACCTAGTGATTTATCCTGAGACCCTTGTATGCCACATTTTAAAATAAGTTTCCAGTTCTGCTTTGATTCATCCCTGCAAAGGCAGTTGAGATGGAGGAATCAAAACGGTCACTTATACTAAAGGCAAAATAGCAAGCTGTCGTCAAGGGACACAGGCTGTTTGTAGACAGCAGCATAAACGGCCTCATCAGTTATTCATCATTTGACACAACTACTGAGGAACCTCCTGCAAGCTCACTTAATGCTTACATAAGATTCAGCCAACAAGAAAAGAAAGAGCAAGCTTTGGCTTAAAAACTTGAGCAAAGAAGGCTCAAGACCTAATTGGCAAGCCATGGCCTACAGGTCAAATTGGGGCCGCTGCCTGGTTCTATAAATCAACTTTTACTGACATGCATCCATTTGTGCATAGTACCTACAGCTATTTCAATGCTATCCAACAGATCTGAGTCACTGTTATTGAGACTACATTCCTTGCAAAGCTCAAAAATATTTGTTTATTGCTTTAGCTATTTTTTCCCCAGTACTGTTGGGCTAAGTCTGAGCTGACACTGGGCTTGTACAAGCTTTGCTCCTCCTCATCCTTAGGCTATGGACAACCCACATTGTTCTTGTTTGCTTTATATCCAGGAGAAGAAACCCAAATCACCAACCAATGGCAAGGGAGGACTAGGGAAGAGGCGAAATAAGAGATTTCTCCTTTCTCAGCTTTCCTTCCGCCCTGCCAGGTTTTCTCATTTCAAATGAACTGTCTCTGCTGAGCTTACTCTGTCTGTGTGGGAATAATTTTTACTGGAATTCAGCAATGACTTAGGACAACTCATAGGACCTCATTAGAACATGCTCACATGATCTATACAAATCGCTTTGCTAAACCTTAACTTTCATTTTTAAAAGCCTGGACGAACAAATCAAATTGTTTCACAAACTTGGAAATTAACCTTATAACCTAACATTGGAACTGAATAAAGGATCTAACCAGTGGCCCTAAAGGACACAGCCTCACCCTGTCCTTGGCCCTGCTCTGCTCAGGACAGGTTTACTGTGCTCATTAGCTCTAATCCTGACAAATCACAGTCAGGAGGCTCTCAGTCACTTGCCCTATAACTGCCAGTGCCAGGAACACAGGACTACACCAAAGGCAGAAAGCATACTCTTCTTCTCTCTAGTTAAGCAAGAACATGGTATAGCATGACCTTTTCCCTAAGAGGACAGGTTTTGTGTATAAAATACAGCGCACCCAGTTAGTGGGGGGGGGGGTGTACTGAAAATTAGCTTTACTTGCTAAGACCCTAACGTGGAAAACTGGATAAATAAGTTGTCTAACTAAGATGAGGTCAGCAACTAAGGACTTTTCTACTCCTGGAGCCTAAAACCAGAAGGACTTTCTTATTTTATGATGGTCGTGGGGCCAGAGAATGCCTTCTTTCCTCATCACAATTCAGCAATTAGGTTTACTTCAATATTCCAACTGTAGATTAAAAGAAATAAAGGAAAATAAACCACGTAAAAATGGAAAATTCACAGAGATTCTGGATTATGTACATTTTGTTTTCTTTAAAATTTTTGACTGTGAAGGAGCTAAATACAGCTGCTAAGCTGAACCTGCACATACGGTCTAAAGGTATCTTGACTTCAGATTTTGGATCTAAGGTTATGATGCTTTGGAAAAGTCCTTCTTTTGTTTTCACAGAGGACCAGACCCTGTGGATTGATTCTATCCCAATATGGTATGATAGACCACGACCTCCTGAAAGGTTGCTGTGAACACCCTCAAAAAACTACTTCGCTCAACTGCCAACTGAGATAAACCTGGCACACAGGTTGTATCCTAAACGATCTGATTAACAGCGCCCCCACTCAGCAGGAAGCAGTTTGGAGAGAAAAAACTGTGCCCATGTTCCCAAATATTGCTTATAAATGTTCTTTTACATTTCAAGGGGGATATGATATAGGTGTGAATAATTTACATTGGTATGGATTTTGCTTTAGCGATTTAAATTTAAGGTCAATTTTGTTATATGTTTATGTGTTTCTGATCTTGATTAAGGTATTGTGATTGTGTAGTTCATTTAAAAATGTAATGTATATAGGTTGTTAATGGATAATCATTAATAATAGTCAAGTTTGTAGTCACGGTAGTTAGATTTTCTAGATATATAGATATATATTTCAGTTAAATCAGTATTCTTCATATCTTTCAAAGACTACAGAATATGCTATTTAATGTTTTAATAACTTAGGGTTTTTCATGACAATGAGACATGTCTGCTCCTGGAAACACCAATCTACTTCAAGAAGAAGATGGCATCGAAGAGGATCCTTATGGAGTTTGATAGCCATTTAGGCAAGAAACTGTTCTAGCTGGACTATTGCATAAACTGGACACAGAGAACCCACAGAGAGAGGACTACTGAACTTGCCTAAAGGTGAGATGATCTTTCAGGGTTCCTGATTCATGAAGGAGTCTGCAAGACATTCTGCAGGACACAGCAGATGGTGACTGAACTGACTTTGAAATTTCCTGCTTCATGGAAATGTCTCTGGATATTATGGACCTGTAGGCCGAAGATGGATGCCCCAACGGTACAGAGAAACTTTGGGTGACTGTCCAGGCAGCGTGATGTCTCTGTCATTTCTAGAGTTTGGAAGTTGCTTATTTCTTGTTTGCTTAGGTAATATTGTATCTTTCTGGAGTCATTGATGAAGTTGAAGAATAGTTAGTTATAGTTATAATTTTCCTTAGTTATGATAAAGATAAAATAGATGTAAATATTATAATTTTTACTTGATAACTGTTTTGTTATATGTAATTTTGCTATGTTAAAGTTAAAGCCTTCCTTTTTTGTTTAAACAGAAAAAGGGGAAATGATGGAGGAAGGTCATTGGTTAATTAATAAAGAAACTGCTTGGCCTCATAGGTTAAAACATAGGTGGGTGGAGTAAACAGAACAGAATGCCGGGAGGAAGAGGAAGTGAGCTCAGACTCGATAGCTTTCCTCTCTGGGGCAGACGAGATGAAGCTATGACCCAGGATGGACGTAGGTTAAGATCCTCCCTGGTAAGCCACCTCGTGGGCTACACGGATTATTAGAAATGGGCTAGTTCAGGTGCGAGAGTTAGCCGAGAAGAGGCTAGATATAATGGGCCAAGCAGTGTTTAGAAGAATATAGTTTCCGTGTAATTATTTTGGGTGTAAAGCTAGCCGGGTGGTGGGACGCAGCCTGCTGCTGCTCCTCCTACAACACAAATCAAAATCACATTATATTCCATAAATATATACATATAATTATTTTTCAATTAGAAATAAATAAAACATTTAAATAATTTTAGTAACATTCATTGGGCAACTGCCAAAGGGAGATGGTAAAGTTAGTTCATAATTCTCTAATATAATTATAAAAAACTGAATATAAAGAGATGAAAAGAATGCAGCATGTAAATCAATCTTCCTAGTGACAACTCTAACAACTCCTGTCCTTCCTGTGTGGTCCTGTTCCTCCACACACCAAGAGATGGAGTCTTTTTTAACTGCTTTTGCCCAAGAGGATGTATCACAAAAAACAGTCTGAGACTTAATAGGACTCGCAGCATGTTCGTCCTCCTTCCTGATCCTTAGCTACCCCATGGGGAAAGCCATAAGGAACAAGAGACATGTGTCAAGTTGCCCCATTGAATTTCCATCCGCAACTGGCATCTGCTTTCAAATACATGAGAGACTCCAGGTAAGACCAAAGAAGAGCCACCCAGCAGAGTCAAGTCAACAACAGACTTGAAAGAGCTAAGACAACACCTGTTCGAAGCCATCACCAGCCAGCAAACAGACTTGAAAGAGCTAAGACAATGCCTATTCTAAGTCACTAAGTTTTGACGTCGTTTGTTATGCAGCAAACAATAGTCAAGACACAGACAACTGCAGTAGTTGAATTGTTCCATATTGGGGATGCTCTACTTCCTTTCCGCATTTACTAACCCAGAACTAAAATGCCAACTTTTTTAAATAAGGAATTAATTATTTAATTAAATTAAATTAAATATTGTAAATATTTTTTTACAAGAAGAGGAATATCATCCATTTGAATGATAACAATTAAAGTCAATATGAAATCTATTTTGGCAAAGTTTTCAATGCCCCTGTCTGACGCTTGATTACATCGTTTCTTCCTGGCAAGGCTTTTCTGTGACCTTCCCGATTCTAAGTCTTAACTTCTGGCCTGCGTCCCTTCACTCATTCTTCTTTTGCTCTCAGGCTTTTTCTCCCTTTCATATGTGAGTTTCTGTCAGAAATGGATTTGCTGTCACACCCTCAGTCTTGCCTTTACCCAGCTATGCTGAAATCAAGAAAATGACAACTCAGAAGACAGGTTAAATACAATTTCTCTCTCTTCACCCATTTTCCACTATGTGCCTGCCTGGCCCTTGGGTTATTAATGGAACTGACATTCCTGTACAACTGACTGAGCAGGACCAGCAGCCAGATAACAAGGGAGCAGCTGACAGCGGTAGGCACAGCCCTAGAGATAGCAGATAAGCAGACGGCATGGCTATTAGTTTCATCCTGGGCTATAAGGAAGGAACAACCACAAAATCTACATGGAAAACTCAAAATGTTTCTAATGAGTCTTTTTCACATGAAATTAAAACCCACATACCAAAACTGATTCTTTTTTGTAAACCCAACCAAACTCAACATGTATTTTTATATCCTCACATCCTCAATTTGAATATGGGCCAATAAAAAAAAAAAAAAGCTTTAAGACATCAAATCTCCCCTACCCATGTGATGGATAAAAGCAATAAAATTCTACGGAATTCTCAAAAAGTAGCCCTCTGCTTTGAACCTCTAAAGTTATACCTAAAGCAATGGTCACATTGCTCAACCCTTTCCAAGTTCTACGGTCAACTAGTTCCCCAATCCAAAATAATCACCAACATACACTGAACGCTAAACACTTTCACGGTACCTATTAAGCTGCTGGGACTTGTTTGTCTGACATTGTTAAAAAATTTTAAGTATTTAAAAAAAAATTTAAGTATTTATTATTTCATGTTTTATCTTTTAATATACCATGGCTCTACATATCTCAACACTTCAGATTAGCTCACTACCATTTTGTCGTTGTTGCTTTTCCTGTGCTGGTGATGAAACCCAGAGTCTTGTGCAAACTGGGCAGGTACTCTACTACAGAGACATACCCCAAGGCAGACACTAGCATTCTTTAAAATATATAACAGAATCACATACTGGTTAATAGTTATTTAAATTCTTGTGTGCATGTGTTTTTTGTGGGGAGAGTATACATGTATGTAGGAGAGGGTTCATGCACATGTATATGCCCTTGTTGTACACCCGTGGAAACCAGAGAAATATGTTGGGGGTCTTCCTCTATTGCTTTGTGCTCTATTGCCTTGACAAGGTCTTTCAATAAACCGGAATCTCACTGTTGCAGATAGGCTAGCTAGCCAATGAGTTAGCTGGCTCTGACTCTCTACCCCACAATGCTGGGGTTACAAACATATACAGCCATGTCTATAGTCATACAGCTCTTACATGAGTGCCTGAGATCTGAACTCAGGTCCTCGTGTATGCACAAGTTCTGGTAGCCAGTGAGCTACTTCCCCCACCCCTTATTTATATTATTTCTTAAGATGTATAGTTTTATAATTCTATGTGTATGAGTATTTGCATGCCTAGTGCCTAAGAATGTGAGAAGAAGGTGTCAGAACCCCTGGAACAAGAGTTACAGACAGTTGTAAGCTGCCACGAGAGTGCTGAGAATTGACCCTGGCTCTTCCGCAAAAGCTACGAATGCTCTTAACCTCTGAACCATCTCTCCAGTGTCCTTATTTATATTCTTTTTTACCATCATAATCCTATTTTATTATTTGTAACTTTGAGGAATGACAACATCCATTTCCCCACTTTTAGGCAATGTCTTGATACAAACGGAGGCTTGAAAGAGGGCTAGCATAATATAGAGACACATACACGGTAGTTATCTACCATCATAGAGCCTAGGTTCGACTTCTAAGACTAATAAAGAACCGTATGGTGGTGCACATTTTTTTTATTTTTCCATTTAAAAAATTTACACTTCCTCCCCTCCTCCCATTCCCCTCCCACTCCCCCACTCACCCTCCTCCCTCCCCCTCCCTCCTTAAGAGAGGGCAGGAAACACTGCCCTGTGAAAAGTCCAAGCCCCCCCCCTTCCAGTCCTAGGAAGCTTTGCATCCCTTATTTCTATTCTTAACAATCAATATTAAGAATATAATACTGCAAAAAGAAAGAAGGAACATGCAACAATATGTGAGTTTTCAAAATCCATCTACTATGTGTGCCTATTGACATGACAGTGACTCTTTACAAAAAGGCAATTTAAGTCACCTATCAAATTGTTCTGCAACTTTCCTTATTACTGGAGTTCTGTACTTCCAGTTATAACAGAAGTTTCACCACCACCCCTGAAAAAAATAAACATATTGCTCATTACCAAAGAATTTATTAAGACTCTGATTTAAAAATTTATTTAATAGACGTTAAATATTAAGGAGGATATCTTGTCGTGACAGGAAACAAAAAACATAGTCTAAAAATTTGGAGTCACATCAAAATTCCCTAAAGGAAGAATCATAAGTTGACTCAGATGAAACAATGTGAACTTCAAAGAGAATTGTAATAAATTTGAATATATCAAATGCATTTTTAAAAATCCTTGTGTTTATAATGACGCTGGGGGGGGGGAGTGCTTTGATACCTCTGAAGGTTTCCAGGGTACAACTTGTAAAAATCAATAACAGGAAAGAGACCTTCATGCAGCTTTTCCTGTAGAAACTGTATGTCAGGCTAATCAAGTGATTAACAAAGGAAAAAAAAAACCTTAGAGGAATAACCTAGCTAATAATTGCAGAATGATAGAATTTGAAAATCACCCATTGAAAAGCTTAGCAGAATCTCATATCTAGCAATGTTATCAATGCCCACTAAAACAACTGTTTTACTGATTTTCAATAGCAGCTATTCATTTGTTGCTCTACGTAAGTTTAGAAACTGGTGACACCTTGAGCTGGGGTACAGCTCAGATGGTTATGTGTTTGCTGAGCAAGCATGAGGACCTGACCCAGAACCCACGTAAATCCCCAGAACCCACGTAAAAGCCAAGCATGGGAGTACATGTCTATAATGCCAGCACAATGGTGGGTAAAGACAGAAAGGTACAAAGGCCTCACTGTCCAGCCAGTCTAGGCAAATTAGTAAGTTCCAGCTTCAATGAAACACAGTTTTAAAAAACATTAACATGGCAAACTATTGAGGAAAGTACCCAACATTGACCTCTGGCCTCCACATGCAGAGATACAATCAATCTATCAATCAATCAATCAATGTGATGTATTTATGTCTATCCTAGAGATCTTGTTTAAAATAGTAACAATAAAAAAATATCCAATCAATTTAAAAGTGTGGTGGAGAGATATGAAAGGTGTTAGAGGGAAGAATGAGGCGGAAAGTGATAGAATTATATTTCAATTAAAATATATAAAACTGATCCTGCCAGGTGATTCTAATGGCATAGTCAAGAAACAGAATCACCATAAGAGGAGCAGGGTTGATAAGAAAATTAAAATGAAAGGATTAGGCCGAAAATTTCCAAATCCATGGATTTCCCTCGAGATAGAAGTTAAGACATGTCATCATGTGTTTCTTGAAGGAAGCATCCAGTGCTATACACAAAGTCTCCCTGTCAAAAAAAATGAACTTCTATCTAACCAAAACTCATCATTTACCTCCAGTTTATAGGAAATCCAAAGCACAGAAGAACATCCTAGAATAAACCAAGACTGTTAAAAATTCTGCTAAGTGAGCTAATTTTTTTAGTAAGTAAGTTTGTCTGGAGGCATTACCATCCCTGACTTCAAACTCTATTACAGAGCTACAGTATTGAAAACAGCTTGGTATTGGCATAAAAACAGAGAAGTCGACCAATGGAATCGAATAGAAGACCCTGACATTAACCCACAAACCTATGAACACCTGATCTTCGATAAAGGAGCTAAAAGTATACAATGGAAAAAAGAGAGCATCTTCAACAAATGGTGCTGGCAAAACTGGATGTCAATCTGTAGAAGAATGAAAATAGATCCATATCTATCACCATGCACAAAACTCAAATCCAAATGGATTAAAGACCTCAATATCAGTCCGAACACACTGAACCTGATAGAAGAGAAAGTGGGAAGTACTCTACAGCACATGGGCACAGGAGACCACTTCCTATGTATAACCCCAGCAGCACAGACACTAAGGGCATCATTGAATAAATGGGACTTCCTGAGGCTGAGAAGCTTCTGTAAAGCAAAGGACACTGTCACTAAGACAAAAAGACAACCCACTGACTGGGAGAAGATCTTCACCAACCCTGCAACTGACAAAGGTTTGATCTCCAAAATATATAAAGAACTCAAGAAACTAGACCGTAAAAGGCTAATCAACCCAATTATAAAATGGGGCACTGATCTGAACAGAGAATTCTCAACAGAAGAACTTCAAATGGCCAAAAGACACTTAAGGTCATGCTCAACTTCCTTAGCGATCAGGGAAATGCAAATCAAGACAACTTTAAGATACCACCTTACACCTGTCAGAATGGCTAAAATAAAAAACACCAATGATAGCCTTTGCTGGAGAGGTTGTGGAGAAAGGGGTACACTCACCCATTGCTGGTGGGAATGCAAACTTGTGCAACCACTCTGGAAAGCAGTGTTTCGGTTTCTCAGGAAATTCGGGATCAACCTACCCCTGGATCCAGCAATACCACTCTTGGGAATATACCCAAGAGAGGCCCTATCATACAACAAAAGTATATGCTCAACTATGTTCATGGCAGCATTGTTTGTAATAGCCAGAACCTGGAAACAACCTAGATGCCCTTCAACGGAAGAATGGATGAAGAAAGTATGGAATATATACATATTAGAGTATTACTCAGCAGTAAAAAACAAGGACTTCTTGAATTTTGCATACAAATGGATGGAAATAGAAAACACTATCCTGAGTGAGGTAAGCCAGACCCAAAAAGAGGAACATGGGATGTACTCACTCATATTTGGTTTCTAGCCATAAATAAAGGACATTGAGCCTATAATTCATGTTCCTAGAGAAGCTAAATAAGGTGAATCCAAAGACAAACACATAGGCATCCTCAGGAATATTAACCTTCATCAGGCGATGAAAGGAGACAGAGACAGAGACCCACACGGGAGCACCGGACAGAAATCTCAAGGTCCAAATCAGGAGCAGAAGGAGACGGAGCACGAGCAAGGAACTCAGGACCACGAGGGGTGCACCCACACACTAAGACAATGGGGATGTTCTATTGGGATCTCACCAAGGCCAGCTGGCCTAGGTCTGAAAAAGCATGGGATAAATCCGGACTAGCTGAACATAGCGGACAATGAGGAATACTGAGAATTCAAGAACAATTGCAGTGGGTTTTTGATCCTACTGCACGTACTGGCTTTGTGGGAGCCTAGGCAGTTTGAATGCTCACCTTACGAGACCTGGATAGAGGTGGGCAGTCCTTGGGCTTCCCACAGGTCAGGGAACCCTGATTGCTCTTCGAGCAGATGAGGGGGGGGCACTTGATCGGGGGAGGGGGAGGGAAATGGGAAGCGGTTGTGGGGACGAGGCAGAAATCCTTAATAAATAAATAAATTAAAAAAATTAATTTCATTTGTAAAGGTGAGGAAAGACAGTGCTCTTAATATTTTAAAAAATGTACCTACATAATATGGACCATGGATACTGATTTGCACCAATTGTTTAAAAACTAGCCAAACATTTTTATGATAATTACAAAAATTTGCAAGCAGACAAGATTCTAATTAATGAGAAATTATTGCTAATACAATTCATATAAAAATGGAATTGTAGTTAATTTTCAAAACTTCTGCATCTATTGAAACTACAGTAAAAATATTTTGAAATATTTTATTAAAGTACAGTAAATATTGAAATATAGTAAAAATGATGTCTGTGTCATCATGGATAGATTTATCTTTAAAGTTTACAACCATAAACAAAGATGAGGGTAGGGTCTATTGAAGTTAGAGTGGCAAACTATTGCTAACTGCTGAGCCTCAGTGACAAGGTCATAAGAGTTTTCGATGAACACTGTTGTGTAGTATATTTAAATACTCATTAAAATATCATGTTTATAAAGAATGAAAAACATATAAAGATTTGTCTTTTCCTTGAGTTTCCATTTTGGTACCAGAATGATAGATTAGAAACCCAAGGAAGGTAGTAAATAGAGGGTAACTGGATAACGGCAAAACATTGCTCAATGTCTCACGAATCCTCACAGGAAATGTAGAAAATACAAATGGTAGCTCTAGGGGTTAGGCAGAAACACTGACAGCTGAACTGAAAATCTATTGTTAAAGTACTGAATAGCTCCTAACATTAAACCTACCACAGAGTATTTCTCCAAGAGTTTTTTTTTTTTTCAGCACTGGTGATAGAACCCACGGTCTCATGCAGGCTGGGCAAACATTATACCAATAAACTATATTAGTAGCCCTTGTTTACTTTGAGGCATAGTCCTAACTATACATCCCAGGGTGGGTTTGAACTTGCCATACTCCTAATCAGTTATGATTACATGCATAAGCCAGCAGGCTTGGCCTTGAGCATGTTTTTGTTCAGTAGATGAGTACTGAAGCATGGGCAAATGCTGATTCCAATTACATTTTGTGACCATATTCATTGAAACCAAAAAAACCAGTATAAGCAAAAGTGCATATTTAGCGAATTTCAAAAATATAGAAATATAACTTGTATTTGATACAGTGAATGATAAACTTACAATTTTTAAAGATTATATTCTAAAGAACTAATTCGGGAGCTGGGAATGGTTGTGCATGCCTGTGACCCCAGCAATGTGGAGACAGAGAAAAAAGGATCAAGAATTCTACATAGCAAGTTCATGTCTAGCCTTCTCTACAAACAAGAAAAAGAAAATTATCCCAATCCTCCTTTCCGGAAGCACAATTCTTAGTTAAGGGAGCCACCTTAGAGTTGGCAAGAGACTTGAACCTAGAGTGGCTCCCAGATGCCCAAGCCAAGGTCCCCAGTCAGTTCCTTGGGCAGCTGAGGATAGGGAACCTGAAATGACCCTATCCTATAGCAATACTGACGAATATCTTGCATATCATCATAGAACCTTCATCTGGTGATGGATGGAGATAGAGACAGAGACCCACACTGGAGCACTGGACTGAGCTCCCAAGGTCCCAATGAGGAGCAGAAGGAGGGAGAACATGAGCAAAGAAGTCGGGACCACGAGGGGTGCACCCACCCACTGAGACAGTGGAGCTGATCTATTGGGAGCTCACCAAGGCCAGCTGGACTGTGACTGAAAAAGCATGGGATAAAACTGGACTCTCTGAGCATGGCGAACAATGAGGGCTGATGAGAACCCAAGGACAATGGCACGGGGTTTTGAACCTATGTAATGTGCTGGCTTTGTGGGATGTTCACCTTCCTAGAAATGGACGGAGAGGGGAGGACCTAGGACTTACCACAGGGCAGGGAACCCTGACTGCTCTTTGGACTGGAGAGGGAGAGGGAGAGGAGTGGGGGGAGGGGGAGAAGGGTGGGAGAAGGGGGAGAAGGGTGGGAGGAGGGGGAGGGAAATGGGAGGCTGGGAGGAGGTGGAAACTTGTTTTTTTTCTCCTTTTCTCAATAAAAAAATGGAAAAAAAAATAAAAAAAATAAAAAAAAGATTAAAAACACCCTAAAAAAATTTTAAAAAAAGAAAAAGAAAATTAATTCTAAAATAAAGCAATGTGCAAAACCTGCTTATTATCACATGATAGTAGATACTCAACTATAATTCATGTCAGAGAATTTTAACTCACATATGCAAATACTAACAGAATATATATTTCCACATGATATTCTTTGGTAAAAATTATATCATAATAGGAAAATTATAACATAAATGTTAAAAGAAAAAAATTAATCAAATTTACATATACAACCTTGTTCAAGAATGTATCTTTTAAAGTCTACATATAAAGGAGAAATCAAAGTAATATATCAAGAAGCTAGCAGCTGTTGTTTGGGTAATGACAAAGCAATGATTTTTCTTTATCGTTTTGTTATTCACTTTCAGTATTTTTTATAAGAATACATTTTCATAAAAATATAATAAATATGAAGATATGGAAATTATTTTAAAAGATAGAGCTATGAACAAAACAACTAAATAGATTTTATTAAGAATAAAACGTAAAATTCTGTGAGAAGGGATTTTTTTAATGCCAAGTATAGGAGCAACAGAGCTTAACATCAGTTCCTATGAGATTATTTTTTAAAGACCAAGAAATTAACTGACTGTAAACTTGCTATAAGCCAACATTGACATGCATGGCTGAAAGAAAAAGATAGCCATAATTTCAACTTCAGCTTCCTTAATAGAATTTGTATGCAAAACAAAGGTGGCAATAATATCCCCACTGCGCTGGATGAGTTGGACTCTATATAGAATTATTGTGCTCCGCCTTGAACTTGAGCTTTAAAAAAAAAGTGTTGAAGGCTGGAGCAGAGCCAGCAGCACATGGCATCAGAAACATAGCCTAGAGCACGGGTCTGCACCTCTGACTACATTAGAATCACCTGGGCTTGGTGATTGCACGGTAGAGTCCTGCATTCCTTCTCAGAGTTTCATTGCATAGATCTGATGCGCAGGACTTTGGATCTGCATTTCTAGCTAGAGTCTAGAGAACACCAATGCTGCCAGTTTGAAGACCATGCTTAAGGTGCACTTCTACTAGGATAAATGGGGACTGTGAAACCAACCATCCAGGAATGGAGTCCCAACTTTTCCAACA
Source organism: Microtus oregoni (assembly GCF_018167655.1). Classification (NCBI taxonomy): domain Eukaryota; kingdom Metazoa; phylum Chordata; class Mammalia; order Rodentia; family Cricetidae; genus Microtus; species Microtus oregoni. The sequence goes on along the minus strand of NW_024543998.1, from coordinate 44,000 downwards.
ACCAGCTGGGTGACCATGGACAAGCATGCTTTATCTATATAAATAAATAATTGGAGCTTCCTTGTGGTGGTAGCATGACATCCATGTGGCAGTTATAAAGCATTTTGAGCCTCCAGGTTGGCATATAATAAACAACGCTGTCAGTGTTATGTAAGGAACACAACAACTGTTTCATCTACATAGCAAAACATTACTGGGTCTTTAGGAGGAGTTCTGTGCAGAAAATCTCATGTTCATAGTTCCTAAACACCGATGTGGAATCAAGGGACAGAGGGGGCCAACCAAGAGCCTTCAACTCTCTAGCAAGAGCATTCAGCAGATAGAGAGAGCATTATGGACTAGATGGCCTGGATGGGTTTCCAGTGTCCCTGCTCACTGAGGCACTTCATTGTGAGAGGTGATAGAAAGACAAGACAGGCCAACAGGGTGGGAAGAACTCCATAAACTTCCTTCAGTTCTATTAACTCAGCCATGGTGGGAGGAAATGGCCACCTGTGGTCACCTAGAGCCCCATCAGCAATGGTATCCCTTTGAGGCTTCATCAAAAACGCTGATCCCCAGCATCACTTTACAGCCATTGAACCAGATTCCCTGGGGTAGGGCTGGATCTTGTTTCAATGAGCATTCCTGGTGGTGCTAATGCACACTCAAGTACAAGAGGTTAAATTATGGGCTGGAGAGATGGCTCAGAGGTTAAGAGCATTGCCTGTTCTTCCAAAGGTGCTGAGTTCAATTCCCAGCAACCACATGGCAGCTCACAACCATCTGTAAGGGTTTGGTGCCCTCTTCCGGTGTGCAGGCATACACACAGACAGAATATTGTATACATAATAAGTAAATAAAATAAATATTTTTTTAAAAAGAGGTTAAATGACCTAGGTATGTGCAACCATTGATACAACATTACTATCTATAGTTTTCAATTGAGAACCATACAATTATCTATCTCTCATAATATTTTAAGTAAATTTATGATTTTTTGTTGGCCTACATTCATAGCTACCCTTGGCCATGAAAGCACCCCCAAACATTATTTCCATGAGGCTCTGAATTATAATCACTCCCATAAGATAGCATATAGAATGTATCAAACTCCTACTTACAGTACATATGCATACATACATAAATACACATCCACACACACATCACACTAAGATAACAGTGCGGGGAGCTGGAGAGCTGACTCAGCAATTAAGAGTACTCATTGCTCTTGCAGAGGATCTGGGCCCAGTTTCTAGCACCCACATGGCAGTTCAAGCATCATTACATCAGTTACAGGGCATGTGATGCCCTCTTCTGAACTCGGCGGGCACAAGGCGAACAAATGGTATACCTGCATTCATGCAGGCAAACATTCATACACATGAAATTGAAACTGTTTTGCTTTTGACTTTCGTATTTTTGTTCATTGTGCAAAAACATGAAGTTGGGTAGATACGAAGGTAAAAAGGATTTGGGAGGAGTTGGAGGAAGGAAAAGAATATGATTAAAACATATGGCATGAAAGATGTAATAAAATAAATAAACCATTAAAAACAGAAATAATCGACTTGCTTAAAATCATAAAATCTAAATCCCAGAGTTAAGCAACTACCTCCTTTAGAATAGCAAGTCCTTCAGTAGGTAAGCTCTGAGGTAGGCAGTGACTTCACAGTTTACAGATGTGAAAACTGAGGCGGGAATAGGAAAGATTAAACCATCTCCAAAAAGGCATGTAACTCCTAAGGGGTAAAAATTGGCTTAGAATACAGACAACGTTCCATCCAGCTACCTTCCCCACTGTCCTTCCTGTGGACAGCAGTGAGGCAAAGAGATCTAATGAAGACAAACCCTGCCTTGGCCTGCACGTCTGTGAGACGGAGACTGAAAGATACATGGACAGGGTGGAGAGACAGTGGATGCAAACTCGTCATGGTGAATACTAGAAGCCAGAGAAAAGCAGGAAGCCAGAACAAGGACATAGTTTGCATGCTCTCTGTCCCCGATGAGTCCTGGGAGTAGATGCAGGAAGCGGGGTGGGGGGGGGGGGGGACATGGGACGGGACGGGACAGGATGACTGTATTCTTGAACATTCTGCAAGTCTACTGGAAGCTATAATAGGGAGGGGTATGAGACACTCTGGCAAAAGCCTTTCCTCCCCAAAGCCATTCCAAAGGAAACCATGTGGTGCGACAGGAGAAGAGTCACCAAGGGAGAGGCGCTGCTGAGAGCACCTGTTCTAAGTAGCAAGTGATGAGAGGCTCAGAAGAAGCCTCGCCCAAGGGCTTACAAGGTCATGCGTAAAAAAAAAAAAAAAAAAAAAAAAAAAAAAAAAAAAAAAAAAACGGGTCTGGAAGTAAGACAGAGGAAGAGAGGAAGGGGCAGGGTGAGCACCCTGAGGGAGTGAGGGTCTTAGCTTCTTAAAGCTTCCGCTCCTAGGCTCCCACGGCTGCTTTACAACTCTCAATATTAAATAGCCTTTGCCTCCTAGCACAGTACCCATAGCACTCCTCCATTAGCCTCGGTAGGTGAGGCCTCCGGCAAAAGAGAGGCTGCAACTGATCCCCCCCCCATCCCAAATCCGCAGCTTCCAGCCCGGTCCTTGACACATGGAGGGTGTGCTGAAAATGCCTGTGGGATTGAGGGTGCTGAAAGAATTCAGGCGTCCAGAGTTAATGAAACGCACTGTTACCTTAAAGGCAAGGAGGCATGAGAAGAGGACTTAACCCAGAGGCTGTGTCCTCATTAGCCGCCTCCTTGGGGTAGAGCCAGAGACTGGGATTAAAGCACACTGTGTTTGGATAGGGGCAGGGGATCAAAGAAACACCAGGAGGGGTCTTCAGAAGTGACCTGTCACTTCTGAAGGAAAGTAGGCAGTGAAGGGCATTTTGGCCAGGAAGCTCAAGCCCACTGGGAAAGCCCCCCGGGAACTTGTATAGAACCTGCAAGAGCCAGGAGAGAGCAAGGGCAGGTACTGGCCAACTTCCATCAATTGTCGCCAGCGAGGAGGGAGGGGCTCATGAGCCTTCCGAATGCTGTGCCACTCACAGTAGGCTCCGGTGGGACAAGAGAACCCTTGGGCAGAATGCAGGGGCCTGCAGGTAGAAGCCAGACAGGCATGCAGGGAAGTAGCAAGGACAAGGGGAGTGTCCCCCAAACTTTAGAAGCCTCAGAATCCCCTGAGCTCACCCCACCCCTAATCTTCTTTAAACAGGTTTGTAAAAATGTGCCTGCTTTACAAGCTCCTAGGTGCCACCTTCAGAACCGTGGGCTCAGAGGGGAGAAGCCAGGCTCCTAACGAGTCAGTACAGATTGCACGCTGTGCAAGCCTCAACGCCTGAGACTGGCAGAGTCTACTAGTGACAAAGGCAGAGAGGTGAGGTACACTTTGCTTTGCTCTCTGCAATGGAAATCTTCCTACCTCACTCAAAGCCTGTGCGTGGGAGTCGCATGCTTCAGGAGTTGGGAACAGGCAGCCAACTTCTCTGCACCTGCTGTGGCCAAGGCCACAGCTACTCCCTCACGCCACCCTCAGGACACAGCCTCTCCATGTGTTGTGGGCTGGTATTTTTTTTTCTTCGGGTACGGGCTGACAAGATTAGACCCCAGGTGCAAAGAGTACACGGAAACAGTTCAGAGGAGCTGCAGGATTGTGCTACATAATTAATTCAGCTAGGGAACAAGCCTGAGCCAGCCGCTCTCAGGAAGCTGCTCCTCAGAGCTGACTCAGAACTGGCCAGGCAGTCTGAGTCCCTTGCAGCCCAGCCTCCGAACCATCAGAACCATCGCACAGTGACCTTGTGGGACTCCTCCTCAGCTCTGAACAAGGTGAAGCCTCCAGAAGACACCCAAATCGCTCAATTATCACAGTATGCCCACTCAAAGGCTATATTAACCTGAAAAACAGCAGGCCTCCTTGTCCTCTGTGGAAAAACAAAACGAGACTATGAATTTGAAAGAGATTGAGGAGGACTATATTGGGAGAGTTTGGAGGAAAAAAAGGAGAGGAAAAATGATGCAATTATAGTGTAATCTCAAAAAATAAAAGGAAAAATTAAAGAGCATGTGCTTGCCGGGCACACAGCATCCTAAATAAAAAGTGGTACTTAGTTCCCAATATATTTAATTTCCCCTTGAAATCAACACAGTGAGATTCAAAAGACAAAAGTAGCCCTGACCTCTCTCCAGAGAGGAGCGGCAAAAGGCGGGGAGACAGATAACAAATTTACCCTTCAAGGAAGCAGAGGCATATCCTCATTTATCTTTTACAGTGATCACCCCTAGCAAAAAGGACAAAGCCCACCCCCACACTTTCGTTTTGAAATAGGGTCGCTGCCACAAAAGCTAAGCGGTTAGGCCCTCAGACCACTGCAAGTATCTGAGCTTCCCTACCACTCAGTTACGGAGGTTGGTCACGAAGGAAAGCTGAGGTCAGCACCTCTTAGGAGGTGCTTTAATTAGCTGCAGTTCTGAGCTTCACGGTGAGAGAAAGAAACGCTTCGACCCCTCACGAATCAGAAAATTTTTTACAGCTTTGCCAATGGGTAGCGAAGTGAGTCAGCATCAGCCCAGTGTGGGCACTATTATTATTGATGAGAAATCTTCCGCTTGGGTGATATACTGCATACGACACATGCCCAAAGAACGGTGCCAAGTCATACCAGGAAGGGAAGGCAAATTATTCCCCTCCACTTCAAATGCAGGCAAATCCTGTCTTAATGCAGGGGCTACTCCATATCAGAAAGACAAAGCCCAGAGACGGGCAGAGATTTCCATCTAAGACTCAAAAAATTATTAGGCAGAGTCTCTTCTTTCTTGTTGACTATTAAAAAGGCAATCAAGTTGAGGAAAGCAGAAGGAAAAGGGGGGCTGAGGGATGCGGTGAGAAAAATACATTATTTCAAAAACAGCCCCAGAGTGAAAAGCAGTACAAAAGCCTGCAGGCAGCTTCTGTCTTCTTTGTCAGTAGTGTGAGCTCCACCTAGAGGTCATTTCTAGAATCGCAAGTTAATTCAAGTTACAAAAAGAGAAATCTACGTTTTCTGGGGTCCAGGGCTGATACTGACTGGGAGAACTGATGGATATCCTTGGACAACACCCTGTTTCTTGTCTCGCCTTACTGGAACTTCTCTGAAACTTGAGATGCAAGATCTCCTCAGGGAACCTAATGAGCTCCGGAAGGACAATTGCCTTTGATGTTTGTGCCTGTCAGGCTGCTACTGGAGTTCCTGGCAGGTTGAACTCAGCTCAAAGAAAGCAGAATGTTCAAAGAATACCTTTAGAAGGGAAAAAGTGACAGTTATGGTTGAAATAAAATAAAAGACTGGCGAGAAACCCAGAGGGCCAATGGAACATGTCTAATATTAGAAAGACTGAGAATAGTTTATTTCAAAGACTCATGGACCACTTGCTTAGAGGACCCAGCTACAAGACAGTCTTTCCCTAACTTGACACCAACAAGTACGCTGAAGTGGTCTTAATTTCTATTTCCGAAAAGTTGATTAGAAGCTCCCAAATATTCATAACTCACTCATTCATATGCTTTCTCTCTCCCTCTCTGTCTCCATCCCTCCTTCCATCCTCTCCCCCTCTCTTCACACCAGTTGTCCTGTGAAAATTGATACTTTAGGACTCCAGGCTACAGCAAAGGGCACCTAATACACTGAGCAGGACAAATACAAGATACATCCTGCCCCACACACCACAAGCTAGCTCTGCCAATAAACCAAGCCTTCAAGAAACAACAATGTGGTTGGTGCCAAAAGTTTCATCTACCGTATGGAGAGTGCCCCCCCCCCCACAGCCCGTGTGTTCCTGCCTCCTCCAGCCTGGGCCGTACATGACCTAAAACAGCTTTGAGAGATCATGCAGAGGGAAAAAAAAGAAGCAAAATTACCCTTTCTGTTCTTTCACTTCAACAAGGGGGCTTGGTATTTATAGCATCGCTACAGTGAGAATTTCCTAGTTTCTTGACCATAACCCAAAAATACTGGGCTCATGATGACTCAAAGCAATAGACCTAATGATAATAGTCAGAGGAGATGGTAAAAATCACAAATGCACAGACCCCCAACTTGATAAACTAAAGCAATCATTGCTAATGATGTGCCCAGCACAATCTTGCATTTCCATGTTCCAGTGGCAACTGCTCTCATCGGGAAGATTTCAAAACCCCCTCTCAAAGGAAGAAATTTCATTTCAGAGCCTCTCAACTACAAAGTGGCATCCGTAGGGAGTACAGCAAGTGTACGCCCTGGCCCTGACCATTTGAATTCCAGCTCCAGAAGAATTTCTCCAATTCAAGATGGGCCCCTTCATAATTGGTAGACAATGCAGCTGTTCAACGGTTTCCCTGTTTATTCCTTTATCTTGTCACACAGCATCAGAGAATTTTACCAGGCATCACACGTATCCACTTGTGGCAGGAACTAGTTGTTTCTAATACTCCACAGTACTCTAAGATCACTCCCATACCGCTGATATGCATGCTTTCTGGGCCATTTGGGGAACGTGATGGGCTAGGAAGCACATGTGTTTTACTGCAGGAAAGGACTTGCCTCAGGACGTTTGCACACATCAAGCGCAAATGGAGAAGACACGTGGACAATATGGGGTTTTCTTCTGCGCAACTTGAGGGCCCTTCTGCCAGCTGCTTCCCATGGCTCCCCACTGCTCTGCATTCTGCCGTATCCAAAGATGGTTTATAGCACAATTCACTAGGCAGTAAGCCATGTGGCTCTTACAGACGGCAATTAAGAGCGAAAGAAAGGCTGAATTACATGGCATTTGAAAATACAGTTAGAGAAAGAACAAGTCGGATCTTATTTTCTGTTACCTCCTGGTGATGAAATCTATGTGTTCATCCAAAAGAACACACCTACTTCTGGGGTTATTTGGAGCCAACAACTCAGTCAATAAAAAAAATCAACTGCACAGTCAATGTCAAGCATGAAAATCCATTAAACAGAAAGTCGGGTTTTTTTTCTTCCATCAAAGGAAATCCTTACCTTTTCTTGAGCTTTCCTTTTTGTTCCTGCATCCATCCATTCATTTTCTTTCTCCAGCATGTCAATAAAGGCCCAGCGAACACCCTCAATCAATTCTTCCATCTATAAGAAAATACCCCCCCCCAAAAAAGCAGAAACTTCAGACAAGGTTTCTTCAACCTAAATCAAGTTACAAAAAATAAATAAATAAAAATACTTCAAGGTTCAAAACCGGGAGTGGGAGGGGGGCTTTCAGCTCAATTCCACGCTCTGATATTTTTTGGGGGGGGAGCATCTGTGAATGGATTGTGCAGGGAGGTTGTGGAAAACCCACCAGAAGCTACCACTAGTCAATCACTTACCTATATGGAGCTAAGAAATGGGTCTGTCCTTATCAAGGTAACAACCAATTTCAGTAATTTCATAAGAGTAGGGGAATGAGCTCAGTGGTAAAGTGAGTAACTAACAAGTGCAAGGCCCTAGGTTCTAATCCCAATGCCACACGCGCGCACGCGCACACACACACACACACACACACACACACACACACAGAGAGAGAGAGAGAGAGAGAGAGTTTATTAGACCCCAAGGGTGTTAAGCAAAAGCACGAGCTGTGCATCTTAGATAGGCATTACCAAGAAAGTGAGCAACAACTGAAGGAGCTATTGTTAAAAGAGACTCACACAGGCAGATAGAGTACCCTAAAGGACATCACACCAGCATGAATTAGATTTCTGTTAGGACCCCCAAATGTCCCTAAATTCAGTGACAGGAAGTTTTCCGAAGGGCTTTTTCCAGAGCATTTAAAGAATGAGATCACATCCAGGTTGAGGACACATTTGCTTTGTTGAAGGCCTCAGCAGGGATGGGAAAACTGGAGGAAGAGAGACGCTGCTGCAGGGGTGCAAGGAGACCCCACCATGTATGTATGTATGCCACATAGTCCCATTCACCTGTGAAAATGCCGTCACTTCCTTAATGAAATAGCCAGTAAAGCTCAAACCCTGGCATCTGATCTCTGGATTATATTTGTTGTTGAGATTATGGACCTATAAATAAATTGTTAATTTTTTTTCTAAACATCCCCTTTATTTTATAAGGAATTGTCAGCATAAAAACTCACTTTAAAAGAATTTCTCTCTGTGTGTTTAATAAGTTTCCGCTATGTTTTCAGTTCAATAACAGTTGTAAGAGAACAAGAGCTGTAAATCAGTGGGCTGGGTTCCATCATATGTAAATAAGAACAAACAGCAGATGGGAAAGGGGGAGCCTCACAGCTATTTCTTCCCAACTTAGGGAAAACACTAAAAGAAAGAGAAAGCTCCAGTTGGGATCCAGGCATGACAAGAACATGAAATGACAGGAGAACAAAAGCCTCTTCAAAATCATTAAGTCGTAGTTCTCAACTTTATGATAATACTGGGATCTTGGAGGAGCTTTAAAAGTCCTGACAAAAAGTGATTTAAAAGAAAAAAAAGAATGAATGGGTGAATTTTGGAGCCTAGGCATCAGGACACGGGCATTGTTGGTCCTAAGGTTCAGCATGGGCAGTGGCCATTTTGAAAGCTCTCCAGGTGAGTCCTATGTACAGAAAGGGTTACTCCGCGAGCATTTCGGAAAGTCACTCATTTTTATAAACAAGGAAGCTAGAAGTTGAAGAACTACGTGAATTCCTACAGCTAGTGAAGGTCAGAGCCAGGCTTGACCACAGAGCCTAAATGACAAATATGAGTGCAGAGCTTCTAGAAGCTTCAAAGGTTTTCCCCCATGAATCAGAGGAACATGCCACGGACATAGCAAGTAATCCAGAGTCAGATGCAGAAGCAACCATTCCTAACAGGAAGTCTGACAAGAGGGGTACAGAAATGCCACAAAGCCTCCCAGAGACCACTACATCTTTTGCTTATGCAGTACTTAACACCCTTAAAACTTGATGCGCTCACCAAGTTAGATATCACCTGCATGCAGAAAGAGCAAGGCTGTCAACCTCAAATCAGAGGGGGATACCAGAAATGGAAAGAAGGGAGTAGAGTTGACCAATTTAGTGATGGGAGAAATAGAACCAGATGATTCATAGCATGTGGAGAAGGGAGAAAATCAGGGAGATGGGGCAACGCCCAGGCTGTAGGCAGGGACAATGCAGCGGATACTGCCGGCACTCTCTAAGACGAACATATGAGCGAACAAGAGAGATGAACGGCAGTGTGATGAGGAGGGTGCGGACATGGAGATAGCAAATCTGTGTAACCCAGCAGAGGAGATATGAAAGAAAGGAAAGAGGGGGACACTGGGACAACGGGGCGGTCTGAGGCTTGGGATGGTTTTGTTGACATTGCTGCTGCTTGGTGTGGGAGCTCTCTGTGTTCTAACACCAACGGACACATTGAGAAAGGAACTGAAACTACGGCCTTGGCGATTTCTGGGCCTTATAACAGCTATCAAATGTATCAAAGGCTTAAGAATAGAATTTCCCACAGGTTTTCCAAGCTCTTTGTCCGTAATCTGCTGACTGGCATTCCAAGTGGAAATACACTGAGGCAAACCGATTTCAGCTTATTGTCTGAATGAAGAATGACAGTTTACTCATATGTAGAATTCCTTCTCCCCCTCCCTCCTCTGTCCTCCCTAAAGCAACACTTTGATAACTCACTCTGTGGCTTTCATCTACTTCAAAATGTAAGTAAATCACTTCACTTCTTGCTACCCTTGGTCCTTCTTTGCCCTTGAGAACAACTTCAGGTGTTCTCATTCTCTCTCCGCACCGCCCCCCTCTTTCTCTCCTCTCTCTCTCCTTTATGGATTTATTCTATAATGTTTTCTGTGAAATGGTACTGAACCACCCTAACAGATTTCCAGAACAAGAGAAATATTTTCAAAGTATCGATGTCATTGTTTGGCATGTCAATGCAAGTAAGATAATGATTTTAGCATGCTGGAACCAGGAAGATAAATCATAGAACACTTTCGATTTTCATCTTTAGACTAGTCTACAACTCGCACAATAACATTGCCTTCAGTCAAACTGCACTCCTAGAGACAGTAAAAGCCTGACATGATTTTTAAGTAAGGGGGAAGGAGAAATAATATTTGTTCACCAAACCTTGACCTTATGCCCCAAGAGTCACCATGAAGCATTAATGGAAATCACTTAAAGATGAAGTCAGCAGGTTAAGTTAGCCACACAAATTGTTTATTTAGAGTCAAAGACCAAAATGCAACATACGAGAATTAACTAAAATATTACTGCAATAAAATCTCTCACATTCAGGTTAAGGGCCTTGCAGGAAAAGCAACTTCTGAAAAGCATCTCTCTGTTTCAGATTTTTCTGAATTAATACTGAAAGTACAGTTCATTTGGTTGGTCTATGGCAGTGGTTAGTTCTCTTCCTCAACCATGTCTGTTTCAAAGTTGGCTCTCCTCATTCTTTGCACCCCATTATTTGGGTCATAACATCCTATATCAGATCATAGAAAATTTCACCTGTATATATAACCATGTTATTCTTCTATCCTGAGCTTTTAAAAAATGAGGCTTTCCTATCATGTCCTTCCCACTCCCTCGTCTCTCTGTTCTCGCCTTTTCTTCCCACACATAGGCATGGGAAATTTTCCGTTCATATAAACAGGTAGTCGTGGTGCATGCTGACAGTGTTTTGTGATCAGGGGATTGAGTTTACCCCATGAATGGTTATAGTTCCCTTCCAGTCTTTGCTTCCAGCTATAGAGAAACCCTATAGAACCAATTCAAATCCTTCATGTCCATGAATCCCATCCCGATGTTTCAATCCCTCTTGGAGTTCCTCTTAGGCTTATAATAGGAACAATATGAGTATATATGATGCATGATTGTTTTGTCATTTATATTTATCTCCTAACAAAATATAGGAATGTTGAGAATAAGAACCATGACATAGATCAAATGAGACTATAGATATGTAATATATTATATATATATATATATGTGTGTGTGTGTGTGTGTGTGTGTGTGTGTGTGTGTGTGTAATATAGGTACCCTGAAAATTAAATTTTCCATAACTTTTATGATTTTATATATCACATATGATTTTTACATGGTTATTTTATATCTCATTTTTATACCTAATACTGACATTGAGCAGATGCTCAGTAAAGACAAATTCATCACTTCATGCTTTTCAAACTCTCCACTGGAAGTTTTAACTAGAGAAACTAAGTAAGAACTAGAAATAGAAGGCATACAAACAGGAAAGGAAGAAATAAAAGTATCTCTGTTTATAAATTATGTCTTCCTATATGCGGACAAACCTAAAACTTCATAAAATAACTCATAAAATGATAAATTCAGTAATATTACAAGATATAAAATAAATGCACCAAACAACTAACACATTATATCCCAATAAAATTGATGAGAAAGAACTTGTAAAAGCAAATCCATTAACAATAGCTGAGAATTAAAATATGTAGGACTAGATTAGCACAGGAAGCAAAAGAGAATTGCAGTAAAAGTAGAGTGCCGTGTTTAAGGAAAGAAGGAGAACTAAAAACTGGAAATACCTCCCATTTTCATGAAAGGAATAATTAATATTGTTAAAATGTCAACATTACTCAAAATGATTTATGGATTCAAAGCAATTCCTGAGGGGAATACCAATAAAAGTTTTTTTACAGAACTAGAAAAAGCCATCCTGAAATTGTTGCAGAAGCACAGAAGACCCCAAATAGCCCAAATAATCCTACGGAAAAAAAGAGCAAAGCTGAAGGCATCACAATATCTAGTTTTGAGACATACTACAAGGCATAAGCAAAACAGCATGGTATTGGCATGAAAACAGACACACAAGCCAGTGGAACAGAACAGGGATGCCAGAAATAAACCCATGCATCTACAGCCAACTGATTCCCCACAAAAGGCCAAAAACATACATTTTCCTCATCAATAAATGATCCTGGGTAAAGTGGATATTCATATGTATAATACTGAATTAGATCCCCGTCTCTCACTTGGTACTAAAATGAGCTCAAAATAGATCTGAGAAACAGAGGACATAGAAGGAAACAGAAAAAAAAAAAAACAGTCCTAAACACTGGTGTAGATTGTGAAATACTTTCAGTATGATCCGGAAAGAACAAGAAACAAAAACAAAAAACCAGGATTGGAATTCATCATACTAGAAAGCCTCTGCACCACAAAAGAAACAAAATGAAGAACCAACCTAGTAAATAGAAGAAAATATCTGTGAACTAACCATCTGATGAAGTATTAATATCCTAATCATACAGAGTACAAAAAATAAATAGAAAGACAAATCCTAAGGAATTCAATTTTAAAATGGGCAAATAATCTGAATAGATATGTCTCAAAAGAAGAAATATAAGTGGTCAAACAGTATATGAAAGAAAAATGCAGGGTTATTAGCCATTAAGGAAGTGGAACTCAAAGCCCCAGTATCATCTCATCCGGCTGTCTGCGATGGCTATTATTTTTAAATAAAAAAATTGCTGGTGATGAAATTGGCAGGCTACGTGTGGACATTTTAAAAATGTAAGTCAACTTGAAAGTAGAAGAGTAATTATTAGAGGTTGGAATGTGAAGAAATAGGACATGAGAAGCTAGCTTTGATTGGTGTGCCTTGTATACACATACTAAATCATCATAGTAAGCAATTTTGTTAACAACAAAAAGCTACTTCTAGTAGATACTCAACAAGAAACTGAAAATTAACCAAATGTTTTTCATGTGTGCAAATCTTTAATACTCATCTGATATAAGAGAAAATATAAAGCTCTCTCACATATAGCATGTGATTTCCCAAATCTAATGAACAGATTTAACAATATGGACCTTTAAAAGAGGGAAAGGTACATGCCATCCCTTTTTAAATAAAGTCAGTCTTTAAAACAGACCTATTCAAATTGAGTGATTCAAAACTGAATCCATCAATGAATAATAAATCCATCTTTACATTACTGGGAAGGTTCACAGCAAATGTCTCTAGAATGGCTATAGCCTGCAACCAAATGCAAACTTCACTAAAAAAAAAAACAGGTAGTTTGGTGAGTTACCCTAGTCTACTCTTAAATTAGTAGTATCAACATTACATTTGAAAAATGACAAAAAATGGTGTGTATATATATATATGTGTGTGTGTGTGTGTGTGTGTTCATACACTTGTGTGTATTTTATATACATATATGTGTGCATACAAATATATATACATATTATATATTTGTGCATATATATACATATCCATACCATTGATATAGAATAGAGTTAGATTCCTCTACTTAAAACCACTTGATTAATGAAAGAGAAGAATGGACATCATTATTAATGTTGGTAGTTAACTAAAAATGGGTTATATTCTCAGGAAAGGGCAACTGTCATTTTAGCAGAAATATAGACATTAAGTGAATTCATAAATATTACATATTCACTGATTCATTAGCCTATGAATATTTATATAAATGAGTTTGAATTAGCTTCTGATAAAAATATAATAATAGCATCGAGATAAGTGAAGAATGAACCTACAATGGAAGTGGAACAAATGGTTAAGTCAGAAAGGAAAACGTCTAAGGACAGAAACTGCTGTGGTTTCTGGCAGCCAAGTGAGCTAATAAATCATATCAGACTGTCAGGATTAGCAAACTTGCATAGCCATAAACATGCTGGCAAAAGAAAAAAGGAATCTCCAATTATTTGGGCCCAAGCAATGCTATAAAGCATGTTAGTCTGGTGGCACAAGAGTTTAGCATGTCCTTTTATCAAAAGCTACACATCTGTAAGGCTGGGCTAGAATGGGAAGCGGTTGTGGGGACGAGGCAGAAATCCTTAATAAATAAATAAATTAAAAAAAAAGAAACAGGAAGGATATCATTTTGACCAAATATGAATATACAAGCTGTTTCCTATTTTATAATTTATCATGTCCTGCTTGCCACTTTCAGAGGGAATGGATCATAAACCAGAATCATATCTACAAGTTAACAATGTCATCATAATGGCTCAGCCCTTGGCCTTAGCTGTGGTAACAATACCCTTTCCCCCAGCAAGTAACTGTGTTTGGCCATTCCCAATGTTCAGATCTGATTCAGGGCACAAATACTTTCTCACAGTAAATGAATCTCCAATACCAGGCTTTTGCATTGCATAGGTATGAACCAATTTTCTTGCCCAGATGGTGACCAATAAAATGTGTCAAAAGCAACATTGTCCAAGACATAGACAACAAATGTGCAAAGTGGGCCAAATACGTCATAACCATGGCAGCACACTCAAGGGCAAAGCCAAGAGTAGTGTCCACACTTATTTCAAAAGAATTCCCGATGAGACATCTAAATTACTTCTTTTGCTGGATGTCATTTTACCAAAGATTGCATAAGTGAGTTGTCAGCACTGGGGTTTGAGGATATTTACTGCAACAAGACTCATCCCAGAGAGAGCCGTGAAGCCTGGATCTGCTATAGTAATTATATTTGGCTCCTTGAGTAGTTTCTTGAGACTCTCCTACAAGCCAAACTAATGTTAAATGATAGGGCAACTTCTGAAATGTGGCCAAGCCAATAGCATTTCAAAAGGTATTTATTCCAGGGATGGCCCAGCATTTAAGAAAGCTTGCTGCTCTTGAAGAGGATCCTAGTTTGGTTCCTAGTACCTATGTTGGGGCAGCTAACAAATACTTATAACTCCAGCTTTAGGGGATCTGACTGACCTCCACAGGCACCCACGTGCATATACATGTATGAACCCACAAACACACACACACAAAAAAAATACCTTTTATTTGAAAAGAAATGTAGCCTTATTCCAACTGAAAACTCCTACACCAGGATCCATGGAAGCCTAGCAATGACAAGATTCCCTATACTTCCCTCACTCCAAAACAGATCTGAAAGAGGAAATCTGCATGTAGAAGATGCCACAGCCTGTATCAAAACCTTCATATGACAAGCTCTACCTTTCCTGCCAGTGCTAGGCTAACGCATGCTGGCTACTTACGGTGTACCACAGATTGTCTTGAGCCAACTCTAAGGATTATCTCGTTTAAGCCTCACCCCAATCCAAAAAGGCAGCAGGTACTGCTTTATCTCTTTCTGTGATATTCTGAAATCATAGCTTGATTCTTGCACCCTCTGCTTTACCTATAGCCCATGTTATGTGGCTTTCGATCCTTTCACTAAGAAGCACAGCTCGGTAATCTGGCCCTGCCTTGTGGTCTTTGGTCAAGAGAATGCATACACAGCATTTGCGTTAGCTACTTGTCTCGTTACTGTGATAAAATACCAGGAGGGAGGGTTTAATTTGGCTCACAGTTTGAAAGTATAGTCTATCCCAGTGAGGAAGAAATAGCATCAAGAATATGGGGAAGCTGGTGAGGTCACATCCAAGGTTAGCAAACGAAGAACAGCAAATGTTCACTTCCTTCTTATTCAGTCAGGGATTCCAGCCCATGAAATGGTGCTACCCATACTTAAGCTGGGTCTTTCCTCTTCCACTAGACCTGTCTAAAAAAAAAACCCTCATAAATGATGGAGGAAGGTCATTGGCCAATAAAGAAACTGCTTGGCCCTGTGGGTGGAGTAAACAGAACAAAATTCTGGGAGGAAGAGGAAGTGAGGTCAGAGTCTCGACATCTCTCCTCTCGGGAGCAGACGCCTGAGAGAGACGCCATGCCCCGCTCCCGGGCAGGCACACGGCATGAAGCTCCAACCCAGGATGGACTAGGCTAGAATCTTCCCGGTAAGACCGGTTCTCACAGATTATTAGAGATGGGTTGATCGGGATGTAAGAATTAGCCTGTAAGTGCTAGAGCTAAAGGGCCAAGCAGTGCTTAAAAGAATACAGTGTCTGTGTAATTATTTTGGGGCATAAGCTAGCCGAGCAGGCGGCCGGGGTGCTGGGAACGCAGCCCCGCCGCGCCCCTAATACTACAATAAATACTATCAGGGGTGTGTTTCCATGGTGATTCTACATTTAATCAAGTTGACAAGGAAGATTAAGTATCACAGCCTTGATGCCAGCTCTGAGCCTGAGCCTCAAGAGACCCCACATGTTTCTGCTTGTTCACTTGCACCTCTGCCATCATCATGGGAGCAATTCCAGGCTAGCCAGATGACAGAAGTAAGACACATGGAGCGGGGCCTAGCTGTCCCAGTCACTTCTGCCAAAACTAATCTTGACGGGCCAACCCCCAGATATTTGAGCAAGCACAGCCAAAATCAGCAGATCTGTCGAGGGGACCACCACCGACTCCAGATGCATCGGCACTGATTGCTTATTGCTGAATGCCAGTTTGGCTTTGTGAGTGCTACGCTGCACTACTCCAGCAACAGACACTTGCGCCGAATGTATCAATTTCAAAATGGGTTCAAAGAGGTTAACTAATTTCCACAAATTGATAAGAGTAGATGCGAGTTTTGAGGGATACCAATGCAACTTTGCAGAAAACTAGATGTAATTTCTAGGCAAGGTTATTCTAAAACCAAAATCATTTCATTTTCCCGATTTCAGACAGGTCCTCAGCAGAGTTTCTCTGGAAACTGACCCCGTTGATAGCCGGTACTATTTAGGAGGAGAACTGAACAAGGACAGCCAGTAGTCAGAGTAACTTTTCTATGCATAACTGCTGCCCAAGAGCACTTTTTTTTCTGGATAATGATCTTCCTGAGAGCAACTCTCATGAATATCTGCATATGAAGAGAACAAAGACGTAAGAAGGACAGAGCTGTGATGCATGACGCTGACTTTCAGGTGACTTCTGCCATCAAAATTATAGTTACATCTCATTTACTCAACTACTGAACGGAATGGTGACCGAGGGAATTGGAGACTATTTGTGGCAGTGCATCAGTTCAATTATCTTGGCTCACTGATGAGGTGAACTCCTAGTATATGGAGGTTTCAAGTTCAAACTCCACCACAGCAATTGGACCCATGTGGGTATTTAAGTCTTTAACACCAGCTAAAGCAGTAGGAGGTAGGAGGAGAACTCCTTTCGTAGGATTAGAATACACCAGAATCGCTCACATAGCAGTTTGGACAAATAGAAGACACGGCAGTCATCTATAGGTCATCTAGGGCTTTGCGAGGACATAAACTTGGAGGTGGGAGGGGAAACTAATGGAGTACAAGAGGAAGTAAGGCCTGTTCTAAGCAGTAAATAAAATTCATATTCTTCACCTAATAAAGTCTAGATATAAAATATAATGAAATATTTGCCCTATTTTAATTAGATTAACTTTCTGTGTATAGAACGTTTTCAAATCTATTGAGTCCAGTGACTTTAGCTTCCATCTAAGATTTTCCCTTTGACCAAACTTTAGTCAGTCTCCTCTGAGTCCTCTTGACAGCACCCTCCTCCCCAACCCCAACCTTGCCACCTTGCCAACTTTGAACAAAACTCCCGCTTAATAAATTTAGAAGGAATTTTCAATGTCTCATCACTTTCAATATCAGATAAAGCTCTTCATTTCCTATAATTACTATCTGATTACATTAACAAAGCAAAAAGAATAACAGATAAAAAGAATTGAACTACCTCTCTGTATCTTATTAGATCACCACGACTTAAAGTGAGAATTCAACAACATTAATTGAGGGCTGACTGAGAAGCCAAAGACAATGGCACTGGGTTTTGATTGTACTGCATATACTGGCTTTGTGGGAGCCTAGTCTGTTTGGATGCATGTAGTAATAAGAGGAGCGGTGGGGCTGCCTCCCTGGCACCCCGGCCACCTGCTCGGCTTATGCCCCGAAATAACAACACACAAACTGTATTCATTTAAACACTGCTTGGCCCTTTAGCTCTAGCCCTTACAGGCTAATTCTGATATCCCGATCAACCCATCTCTAATAATCTGTGAGCACCGGTCTTACCGGGAAGATTCTAGCCTATGTCCATCCTGGGTCAGAGTGTCTGCCTGGGAGCGGGGCATGGCGTCTCTTCTGAGGCGTCTGCTCCCGAGAGGAGAGCTGTGGAGTCTGAGCTCACTTCCTCTTCCTCCCAGCGTTCTGTTCTGTTTACTCCTCCCACCTATCTTCTAACCAATAAAATGGGCCAAGGCAGTTCCTTTATTAGCCAATGACCTTCCTCCATCAGATGCATACTTTCCTAGACCTGGATGGGGGCGGAGAGCCTTGGACCCACAGAGCAGGGCACCCTGACTTCTCTTAGGACTGAAGAGGGATGGGGAGGGAGCAGAAAGTGGGAGGGAAATGGGAGGAGGGGAGGGGGTGGAATTTTTTAATAAATAAATAATTTTTTTAAAAAACTCATGGAAATTGAACAGTTCTCAACTGAATCATCACCGGGTTAAGGAAGAAATAAAGAAAGAAATTAAAGACTTCCTATAATTCAACAAAAATGAAAGCACAACATACCCAAACTTATGGGACACTTTGAAAGCAGTGCTAAGAGGAAAGTTCATAGCATTAAGTGCTCACATAAGTAAAGTGGAGAAGGCTCACACTAGCTACTTCACAGAACATCTGGAAGCTCTAGAATAAAAAGACACAAACTCACCCAGGAGGAGTAGACATCAGGAAATAATTAAATTGAAGGTGAAAAATCAATAAAATAGAAACAGAACAATAAAAAGAATCAATGAAGCAAAGAGCTAATTCCTCGAGAAAATCAACAAGGTAGACAAACCCTTATTCAAAATAACCAAAAAGCAGAGAGAGAATATTCAAATTAATAAAATCAGAAATGAAAAGGAGGATATAACTACAGACACTGAGGAAATTCAGAGAATTAATAGGTCATACTTCAAAAACCTGTACTCCATAAAATTAGAAAATATAAAAGAAAAGGACAATTTTCTGGTTAAGTACCGCATACCAAAATTAAATCAAGAACAGATATACAATTAAACAAGACCTTTAACCCCTAAGGAAATAGAAGCAGTCATCAAAAGTCTCCCAACCAAAAAATAATCCCAGGGTTAAATTGTTTCAACACAGAATTCTACCAGAGTTTCAAAGAAGATCAAATATCAACACTCGTCAAATTGTTCCACACAATCCTCAAATTGTTCCACACAATAGAAACAGAAGGAACATTGCCAAACACTTTTTTATGAGGCAACAGTCACTCTAATACCCAAACCATACAAAGACGCAACTAAGAAAGAGAATTACAGACCAATCTCCCTCACAAACATTTACACAAAAAAATACTCAATAAAATACTGGCAAACCAAATCTGAGAACACATCAAAAAAGAAAAAAAAATCCATCATGATCAAGTAGGCTTCATCGCCGAGATGCAGGGATGGTTCACTATATGAAGACGGGTCAATGTAAACTACCATATAAACAAACTGAAAGAAAAAAAAGTCACATGATTGCCTCATTAGATGCTAAAAAAGCCTTCCATAAAATCCAACATCCCTTCATGATAAATGTCTTGGAGAAAGCATGGCTACAAGGAACATATCTAAACATAATAAAGGCAATACACAGCAAGCCAACAGCCAACATCAAACTAAACGAAAAGAAACACAAAGCCATTCCACTAAAATCAGAAACAAGACAAATCTGTCCACTCTCTCCATATCTATTCAATATAGAACTTGAAGTTCTAGTTAGAATAGTAAAGCAACAAAAGAAGATGAAAAGGAAAAAAATCAAACTTTCAATATTTGCAGATGATGATAGTATACATAAGTGACCCCAAAAGCTCTACCAGGGAACTCCTACAGCTGATAAAAAAAAACCCTTCAGGAATGTGGCAGCATACAAGATTAACTCAAAAAAATCACTAGTTCTCCTATATTTAAATGATAAATGGACCAAGAAAGAAAACAGAGAAATATCATCCTTTACAATAGCCACAAATAATATAAAATATCTTGGAGTAGCATTAACCAAAGAAGTGAAAGACCTGTTCAACAAAAACTTTAAGTCTTTGATGAAAGAAATTGAAGAAGATACCAGAAAATGGAAAAATCTCCCATGTTCTTGGATAGACAGGATCAACATAGTAAAAATGGCCATCTTATCAAAAGCAACCTGAGATTCAATGCAATCCCCATTTAAAAAATCCCAACACAACTCTTCACAGACCTCAAAAGAACAATACTTAACTTCATATGGAAAAACCTAGGATATCCAAAACAATCCTATACAATAAAGGAACTTCTGGAGGCACCACCATTCCTGACTTCAAGCACTAGTATAGAGCTATAGTAATAAAAATAGCTTGGTATTGGCATAAAAACAGACACATGGATCAATGGAATTGAACTGAAGACCTTGATATTAATCCACATACCTATGAACACCTGACTTTTGATTAAGAAGCCAAAATTGTACAATGGGAAAAAAAAGCATCTCCAACAAATGGTGCTGGCATAACTGGATGTCAACATGTAGAAGAATGCAAATAGATCCTTGTCTTTCCCCATGCACAAAACTCAAGGCCAGATGGATTGAATACTTCAACATAAATCCAGTTAAACTGAACCTGATAGAAGAGAAAGTGGGAAGTAGCCTTGAACTCATGGGCACAGGAGACCACTTCTGAAATATAACAGTAGCACAGATACAGAGAGAAACAATTCATAAATCAGACTTCCTGAAACTGAAAAACTTCTGTAAAGCAACGGAAATGGTCAATAAAATAAAACGGCAGCCTACAGAATGGGAAAAAATTTTCAGCAAGCCCACATCTGACAGAGGACTGATCTCCAAAATGTACAAAGAAGTGAAGAAATTGGTCATCAAAAGAACACATAAAGCCTAGGCAGTTTGGATGCTCACCTTATGAGACCTGGATAGAGGTGGGCGGTCCTTGGGCTTCCCACAGGTCAGGGAACCCTGATTGCTCTTCGAGCAGATGAGGGACGGGGACTTGATCGGGGGAGCGGAGGGAAATGGGAAGCAGTTGCGGGGAGGAGGCAGAAATTCTTAATAAATAAATAAAAAAAAAGAACACATAATCCATTAAAAAATGGAGTACAGACCTAAACAGAGAACTCTCAACAGAAGGATCTAAAATGGCTGAAAGACACTTAAGGAAATGCTCAATATCCTTTGTCATCAGAAAAATGCAAATTAAAAGAACTCTGAGATTCTACCTTACACCTGTAAGAATGACCAAGACCAAAAACACTGATGACAACTTGTGCTGCAGAGGATGTGGGGTAAAGGGAACACTGCTCCATTGCTGGTGGGAATGCAAACTGGTACAGCCCCTTTGAATATCAGTATGGTGATTTCTAAGAAAATTAGAAAACAACCTTCCTCAAGACCCAGGAATACCACTTTCGGGTATATACCCAAAGGATGCTCAATTGTACCACAAGGACATGAGCTCAACTATGTCCATAGCAGCATTGTTTGTTATAGCCAGAACCTGAAAGCAACCTAAATGCCTCTCGTCCAAAGAATGAAAAAGGAAAATGTGGTGCATTTACACAGTGGAGTACTACACAACAACAACAACATCTTAAATATTGCAGGCAGATGGATGGATCTAGAAAACATCATATTAAATGAGATAACCCAGACCCAGAAAGACAAATATATGTACTTACTTATAAGTGATTTTTAGACATAAAACAAAGAAAACCAGCCTACAATTCACAATCCCAGAGAACCTAGACAACAATGAGGACCCTAAGAGAGACATACATAGATTAATCTACATGGGAAGTAGAAAAAGACAAGATCTGCTGAGTAAATTGGGAGCATGGGGACTATGGGAGAAGGTAGAAAGGGAAGGGAAAGGAAGGGGAAGCAGAGAAAAATGTATAGCTCAATAAAATCAATGAAAAACAAAGAAAAAAAGAAAATGTGAAGAGACAGCAAAAAACTCCTAGTGGCAGAGCTGGGATACATAAATAAAGATAAGTTGTTTGAGTACACAGTATGTACAATGAAATAAAGCAAGATATGATAAAAAAAAACAAAAAACAAACAACAACAGCAAAACACAGCTCAGTCAAATGGAAATTCCAACTTTAATGAGTTTTCTAGAAACTACAGTCAAAGTAAAAAACAAATTAAGAAAATTCAACACAATAAACATCCTGTTCTTTAATATATATGTCCACATCTCTGCTTAGTAACTAGAGAATGGTAAACATTTATTTAAAAAAAAAAAAACTTTTTGAAAAGTACAGTCTTGGGCTGCCATTCCAAACAGTGATCTCTGGTAACAGATATCAGAGATCTCTGTTTAAAACTCTGTATGTAGAAAACGTTGGAAATTGAGCTTGGAATGGAGACTGAGCCAAAGACATGCCTAGAGTGGTGTTTTACATCAAAGCTCTGATGGCCCTCTTGTTCCTTGCTGTTTGACTGTTTCTTTGAAGAATCATATGAACTCAAGAATGGAATACAACTGGTTGGATTTGAATTAAGTTTCACTGCCTTTTTCTTTAAGATGCTGAAATTCTAGAAACAAAACCTCCTCTGTTTCCCATCTCTGAAAAGCTAAGAAATAGGAAGTGGGTGGGAGCCTTTTTCTTTTTCTAGGCTCCTAACAAGTTTGAATTAATTACAGAAAAAGCCACTGGGAAGTTTCCAAGTTCCTCATTTTGATGATAAAATTGGTGATGAGCCCAGATGTTTTTTGGGGAGAACTTAGGAATGTGTTCTATCTACTCTGGCTATTAAGAGGCCCCCAAAGCTCTGTGTGGCTAAGGTTGACTTTCAAGATGGTGCTATCCAAACATGGTAGTACCTTTGAGGTATGGGATCTAGTCAGAGATATTTCAATCATTGTTTTCCTTCATTTAACTCTCTGTCCATGAGGTAAGTGTTGTACCACATGCATCTGCAATGATAGGCTGTGTTGTCACAGGTCAAAAAGCAACAGGGCCACCTGATCATAGACTGGAAGCCTCACAACCATGAGCAAGTTCCTTTGATAATCCTTGTCTTTTATAAGCCAGTTGCTTCAGAAATTTATTAGAGTCAACATAAAACTAATTCACAATAGAACATGGGCTTAAGCCAGACTCACTGGACTTAGATCTAACCTAAGCAATTTTCATGCTATATGACCTCAAAAAATTTATGAATACTCTGCAAGCCTCGGTTTTGTCAATCTGGAAAGTGGAAGTACTAATAGCAATCACAAGGTCAATATAAATGGTTACACATCTGAAATGTGCTCAGAAAAGTACTGGGCACATAGCTAAACCCCAGTTAATGCTACTACAATCTTCATCACTAGATTTAATTGTATTGTGACTATCACATCAGATCTCATGACAATCATTTCCTCTCCTTACTTTCCTACAGATCTTCATCTGACCTCTGTGAACATGAATCTAAGAAATCTCCCTGTGCATTAAGGTAGGAATTACAGACTGCGGGGAGGGAGCAGTTCAGTTAGTATGGGGATCTGAGTTCACATTCTCAAAACCCACGCAAGAAGCTGGGTGTGTGTGTGTGTGTGCCTAAACTTCCAGCCCTGGCTAAGTATGGCTCGTTAGTCAGGGAGTTTTTCCAAATCAAGGAGGCTCTACATACAGTGAGTGACCCTTTCTCAGAAAAGTAAAGCAGAACCCTGCAAAGAAAAATACCTGATGTCAGCTCTACCCCTACATGCACACTGAAATGACAGTCTTTTATAGAGATTAGGCGAACGCAAACAGCTAACAGGAATTTCACCTGTTCCTGGTACGCTGATGTTTTACCGAACTTGGATCTTAAGGCTTGCCCAGAAGAGCTTTATCCACTGGGCCATCTCACCAACCCATTACATTTTTAACCCAACCCCTAGAACATTTAAATGTATCCACATGGCTTATATCCCAGCTCTCTTGGACAGTGCTACTTCAGCCCACAAAGACAGCAAATGTGGAAAGACGGCTGCATCTCCTTTCCCTCACTCTGCTGACCAGTCCCTCGCATAGAATACAAGCAAGGCTTGCAGCTAAGAGCTCTGTTCCACTCTCGGAACAGCGGGAGCTTATTCAATCTCACCTCTTTAGATGGCTCTGCGTTGAAAGACTCTCTTTTTCTCTATCCTGTTTGTCCCAGTGCTAATTAAATTGGCTAAAATCCCCGGGAGTTCTGTGAGTGAAGGAACAGGGGCTGGCATTGGTGTGCCTGCATGTACCCAGGTATATGTGTACTTTGGAAATCAGAAGGAAACAGTAGTATGTAATTATCCACCATTGCCACCCCCGGAGGAAGAAAAGACAACACTAGTAGATCAGGGGGTTGGAAGAGACAGACAACTAAGGCAGCAGAGGGGGATGAGTAGGAAGTCGCATTTCTTCTGCAAAGGAAACCTTGAAATGAATCACCTGCTCCCTCATGGCCACCATAGATAAAAGGAATAGCAGAGGCTCTCAACCAGAGGCCATTAGGCCAACCCTGCCATGGAGAAACTCAAGATACATTAAAGAACAGATGTCACCCAGAAAAAGAAATACCAGTTTTAAGGGCAAATTAAATAGTTTAGGGAGTGGATCAGGACACAAGTCCAGAAGCCCTCATGCGGGCTTTGACACCATCTCAATCACTGAGATTTTTCAGGCACTGAAAACTGAAGCATTGTTCAGACTATTACCATTTGAGCAAACAGAGTGTTGCTGTTCAAGTCAACCGGCCTGGCCTGACCTGCTCCAGCCAATCACTGGGGCTTCTGATCTGCATGATAATTATTTTCTAGTGAGTGAGGTGAGAGACTTGCCACTCAAAGTGTAGTACCTGGAATGGCAGCAGCATGAACTGGGAATGTGCTAGAAATTGGGGCCCTAGACTTAACCACGTTAGAGAGAACCTTTGCTAAAATGCAGTGACTTTGTCATCTTGCAATGGGATTCTGCATGTTTACAAGGCCATATGATTTGTACACAGGCTACGGTTTGAGAAGTACCTGAAGCTTTTGCCTTCTGATATTCATTTGCTTTAACAAACGCTTCTTGGTAAATACACAATGGCAGGTTTTTTGGTCTAAATCAGACTTTCTAGAATCGGCCCCAATGTGGCTCTTTCCGTTTTTCTTGCTTTGTTTTTTTTTTCTTTTCTTTCTTTTTTTTTTTTTTTGCCTACAGCTAATAATACAGATTTTTTTTTAACAAGTGCATCAGTGTTCCAGGTGGTTCTTGGATGGGATCCCTGAAACAAGGCTATAAAAAGCCAGATTTTTCTTCTAAGTTCCCAACTTAAGTATCCCCTGAGGCAAACAGTTTGGGCATATGGAGGCAAATAATTTTATGAAAAAGACATGAATGTCTGCATGATTAACATACTACCCTCGTGTACATCAAAATAAATGGGTAAAGTGCCAAAATCAACTTATTTTAGAATGTTTTACCCTGAGACATGTAAAGAGGGCATTTCCACCAAAATGGAGAAAAATAAATTTACTATTTTTTATATTAGTTAAAATATGCCTATCAAACCTCTCCCACTATATAGTTTTTTTTTACTTACTTGCATTTATATTCTTTTTGTATTTTAGTGTTATCACTGTGATTGTTTGATAAGTTTTCCATTTGTTTACTCTGGCCAAAGAGCAAATGAAAACATTTAAGGACTGAACACTTTAAAAACAAAGCATTCATTTCTTGGTGAATCTATTTGGAAGAGGCTTATTTATTTAAAATATAGGGTCTCAAACGAGACATAAATTCCCCAAAAAATAGTAAAAACAAATTAACAAAGGAGAATGTATTTCGTTTAGTGGTAGTTAAAAGTAAACTCTAGTATAAGATACATAACACCCACCATTTGGTATTATTATCACTATATAACATCAACCATTTGAAAACCATGGCTTTTACGTGTTTACTTTAAACTAAATGGTTCTAAATTATCTGTATCCTATATAACTTATATGTTATACCTGATTGACAATATAGCGTTTTTTCTGTGAACTACATACTAATATTTTGCTTACTGTCATTGGTAAAATGTAATTCATACAAAGAAAATCCAAATAAAAGTGGCTAAATTCGAACTTATAACTCAAAAATACACTCTTAATAGCAAAGGTAGCAATAATAATGGCCTAACTAAAAATGAACAAAAGAGCCGGATAAACATTTTCCAAAGATATGTAAATAACCAAGAGGTGTATAAAAATGTACTACATGTCACTAATCAGAGAAATCAAACTCAAAACGCCAGTGAAGTCACACTTCGTGCCTGTTAAGAGGGGACTGCTGTGGGAGTCGAAAGAGGCAAGTGTACAAAAAATAAAGGCACCTGGTACACTGCTGCTTGAGGTAAGAACTGGCACTGCCATCAAAGTAAGCCTACAAAAGAGCTTCGGAAAATTCCAAGCACGACTACTGTAACGATCCAACCATTCTACTACTGGCTATATTTCCAAAGGAAATAAAAGCAATGTCTTCAAGAGACAGCTCAATCCCATGCTTATTGTAGCATTTTTCCTAATAACTAAGACATAAAATCAACCCAGATTGTCCTCAGTGAGCAGATAGGTAGAAAATAGGATATGTGTCTGTGTATTACTTAACCATGAAACCAAGAAATCCTCTTTTCCAATAACATAGATAAACTTGGAGGGCACTGTGCTAAGTGAAATAAGTCAGACACAGAAGGACAGAAAAGATTTATATGTGGGATCAAAAAAGTGGAACTCCTAAATAAAGAGAACATAACAGCAATTGTCAGTGACAGATGGGGGAGGCGGGTGGGTGATGCTGGTCAAATGGGGCATCAGAGCACTGGACTGAGCTCCTAAAATCCAGTTGAAGAGTGGGAAGAATGAGAATATGAGTAAAGAGGTCAAGACCATGATGGGGACACCCACTGAAACAGTCTACCTGAGCTCCATTAGGGAGTTCATCAATTCCAGCCAGACTAGGAAGGAACAAGCATAGGACCAAACTAGTCCCTGTGAATGTCGGTGACAGTTGTATGGCTGGGGCAGACTGTGGAGGTCACTGACAGTGGTACCAGGTTTTATTCCTACAGCTTGTGCTAGCTTTTTTGGAACCCATTCTCTTTGGATGGATACCTTGCCCATACCTTGCCTAGTTGGACCTTCCCCAAAGCAATGTGCCCTCTCTGAGGAGTGGATGGGGATGGACGGGATTATGTGGAGAAAAGGGGAGGAGGGGAGGAAGTGGGAACTGGGATTGGTATGTAAAATAAAAAAGATTGTTTTCTTTTAAAAACAAAAAATAAACAGATAGATAAATGAATAAATAAATAATAAAAAGAAAGAAAAATGCAAAGAAGCAGAAGAGAAGGCCTGTGGCTCTCTAGATCCTGGAAGACGGACCATAGACTGTGGGTCATCACGTCTATCAGATCTGCCTAGATGAGCAGCGTTCTGTTGGTTTGTTTTGAGCATCCAGGAAGCTCCACTTACCATCTCCTTCTTATCTTCCTGGAAGTGAACGTTCACAAACATTTTCCCCACAACGTAAGGGAGGGCACTTTCAATAAAGTTTACACATTTGTCCCACTGAGGCAGCAGAGTCATCGTCCCCTGGATTACCTGTGAAGAATAACCAATACAATTTGAGCTTTGTTTAAATAATAGTTTGCTGAGGGGGAAAAGTCAACCTATCTGAAGAAAGCAGTCTACAAAAGGACTTCCCACCCATCTCGTACACATGCCAGATAAGGAAGGTCAAGGTGAAATCAGATGGAGAAAAATAAAACATATTTTTGTCCTTAATTTCTAGCTAAAACTAAATGAAACTATGTTGACAGTGGAAAAACAATGCATTTCACCTTTATTCTAATTTTCTTCATTAAGCAAGACATATGGGCAATAGCATAGCTTTTCTGCAGCAAGGAAGGACAGAAAGGGATGCAGTTCCAGGGCCTGGACAGTACTTAGTATCTATTGAGGACTGCAGTTCCGCCAGGGAAGGTTTAGAACTGTATGTAGGTAATCAAAGTTCTTGTTAGCCGGCCAGCAGACCACATCTCACCATGAACAACCTGGGGAGCCCACTTACACGGTGTCATCGCAGAGTAAACTACAGATTAAATACTTTTCCCATCTGCCACGTTATCCCATTTTAAGAAAACTTTCATAAACAATAAGGGACTTCTGAAGCAGGATTTGAAAGTGCCAAGGTTTACTCTTGGGGACAAAAGCACAGAAATAAATACCATGTAAGTTTTCCCTGGAGGCTGGAGTGTGTAGGCAGACAGCGAGGGAGGGAGGCCCTGAGAATAGGCGCCTGGAATACCCCATGCACAATTTTAGAGCCAGGTTGTTAGAACAGGGCAAAAGGGATTAAAGCTTAAATTCATCTCTCCTTCCTTTGCTTTCTGGGAACACGACCCTTCTCAGAGGTAAGGGATGAAGCTATTTTTAAAACCTCCAGAGAAAGCAATCCTACAACCTCCTTCGGCAATTCAATATTATATTTAGCACTTCATGTTCAAAAAACATCCCCTTATACCTAACCTCAAATTTTCACACACCACTTCTTACACCTTGCTCTCTCATTCTCTTCACAGTGGGGGTGGAGAGCAGCTGGATACCATCTTTTATGTGATCCATATGAGTTAAAAATACACACACAGCAAAAATATCTACTTGTTTCCTATCTTAACTATTTGATATGGCCTAAATATAAGTAATTGCTTCATGTTTATCCAGCCTCTGAGATAAAGTAACTTTTTATATTCTAGTTGACTATAAAGCGCCAAAACTTGCCCCAAATAACCGTATCACTCTCTGGGTATAATGGTCCACTATAAATTTCTATATTTGTCAGTTTCTCTAAGAATTCAAATGTATGTTAAATGAAATAAGAGCTTATACGATTTGACATTCACTTTGCCTTAAATTGGTAGAAAAATAAAATACTTTTTTAAAGCCACAAAATCCTTAAGTCTTCTAAGCCGAAGCAGAATTAGTCCCAAGCCTCAGAAATGCAGATGAAAGTAATATCTGTCTGTGCAAGTTGGGAGGCAACGAGGTGGGTGAGAAACAAAGACTCAAGGGCCAGGTAAGTGGGGGAAAGAAAATGGATTCCGGCACTTGAGGATGTCATGGGAAGACGGTGAAATGGGTCAAGCAGAATTAGGATAGATTTAAGATTGAATATCTAAGGAAAATTAAAGATGCAATTCTAATACCAAGCGAAAATGAAGTTGGAACATTCTCTCTGCATATAATTAGAACACGGAGAAACCTTGAAAACCATAGTTACAGTAAAGATCATCAGACTGTATCCATCCAGTCTAATTGAATTTGTACATCCTTTGATGCACATCTCTTGCCCAGCCTCTCTCCTCTAACTTCAAGTAACCGCCTTCCTACTCACTGCTTTTTGAGCGACTATTTCATATTCCACATATACTTGAGATTATGCAGCATTTGTCATACTGCGTAAAGTGATCACAGTTAATGATAATTATGTATTTCAATTTTGATAAAATACAGCTTTGATGTTCTCAACACAGAAGTGATAATATGTTGCTGAAATGATGTATATGTTCATTATCTTGATTGAATTTTTCTATAATGCATTTGTAGATCAAAACATCACGCTGAACCCCACAAATATACACAATTATCACAAGTGTTTACCAGTTAAAAGGTAATGAAATTTGAACTACTTTGAAAGTGATGTATCATTAAGAAACATCAAAACCATTAATTTCAGTTAAAAGCACTAAAAAAAAAAGTAGAAATGAGCTGTTAAAGAGGGATGTTTAAACAAGATTTCATGGCCCAAAGTATCACTCTAAATATTATTATACAGCCCAATGGAGAGCCTGAGGTACTTTTTACAGGATATAGGTATACCTGAATGAAATGAACTAGCGTGAAAAAGTTTAAAGAAGAGTTTAGACTGCAAGCTCACTAAATCCCATTCTTAAAGATTTTTTTTTAACTGGAATGGTTAACATTGGGACTGTTCTAGCATGTACGAAACGTTTTGATATCCATTAACTCACCCTTGAGAATTCCAGCCATCTATACTGAAAGCGCCTGCTGAGGTTTGGAATTCTGGAATAAACCATTCTCCACACCAAATAGTTGGCAATGGTTCTGGGAAAGGAGAGAAATGAATATTTATTACATTGTCGGTCACATCTGATTCCCTGAAAAACACCTTTGGGGAGCTGTTGGCAAGGACACTACAAGGTCAATGAGTAACACCAAAATGGGCTCGAAGATTCCGGCCTCAAGGCATAGGCCTTTCCCTAGTTTCCTGGATCTGCAAATGGGAATACCTTCAACTTACTAGTGAACTGGTCCAATGTCTGCATGTTATTGGCCTTTGGGAAACTAAAATCAAAATATTCATTAATAGCAATCATCTAAATTTTTACTTTGATTCTGTAAGCTCTAAATAATGTGAGCCCAGGCAAATCAACTAAGCCTTGTTGATTATCTTTTCTCATGAAATGATGAGGATGTTCCCTACTTCACAAGGTGAGTGTGATGTTAAAATAACACAGTCATTAACAGAGTGAACTCCTAAGTCTTGTTGACCTCAAAACATATAAAGAATCTCATATGGTTCTGTAAAGCTCTGATACATATTTTCAAAATTCTGTTCTATATGAAGTGTTGCCTGTTCTATAAGGAAAAGAATCTCTGACCTCAGAGAGATGTGCGGTCTGAGCTCATTTCTAACTCACCCGTGATGATGGATATTTAATGACCCAGCCCCTCTTAGCTGTCATTACCATGGTGACTAATGACACACATTCCTAAGATGACTCCTGGGTCATGCAGAAATGTGAACAGCAGTGAGACATGATGATACTAACCCACCCATCAAGAACAATTCACATGGTTATTTGCGTGAAACTGCCACAGGAGATATGTTCTCCAATGAGCAAAATATTTTTGAATATATACAAGTACAGAAACGTTTGTTTTAATTTATATAGACATACAGAAAATACCAGGAACATTTTCAAGACAGTTTTTCCCTATGTAGTCCAGGATGACCTAGAGTTTATGTTCTTTATGCCTCTATCTCATAAGTGTGCTGGGATTACAAGCATGTGCCTTCATGCTTGAAGATTTGTGTGTCTTTATTTTATGTGCATAAGTGTTTTGTGTGCATGTGTGTAAGTACACTACATATGTGCAGTGTCTGCAGAAGCCAGAGTTATGATCCCCTGGAACTGGAGACCAACTGATGGTTGTGAGTAACCTTGTGGGTGCTGATAACAGACCCAAGTCCTCTGCAAGAACGGCAGTGCTCAACCACTGAGTCATCTCTCCAATCCCTCAAAGAATTATTTTTAATAAATATAGAAATGAAAATTTGAAAGATAAAATGTTTAAGGCCATGAATTAATTTTTCAAACAACATGACATTTGTACATTA
The DNA here is from genome assembly GCF_018167655.1 of Microtus oregoni. Taxonomy (NCBI): domain Eukaryota; kingdom Metazoa; phylum Chordata; class Mammalia; order Rodentia; family Cricetidae; genus Microtus; species Microtus oregoni. The sequence goes on along the minus strand of NW_024543998.1, from coordinate 12,794 downwards.
AGATAAATTAATCCACATAAAATTATATTATATGACCAGGTATGTAAATATGTGTTTCATATAATCTTCTTGGCTATTTCAGAAAGTTTTGGCATACTCTTGTCAGATCTGCTTTAGGCACCACCCTCCTGATAATTAAAATGGCATACTAATATAGAAAAAGGGACATTTTGTCATTTTCTCGTTATTAATTTGTACTTCCATTACTAATAATTGCTTCAACTCCTGTCTCTGTAAAGGAGAGATCAAGTGTGGTCAGGAGGAGTGGAGGAAGAGTGTATGGGGAGAGATGACTAGAATGGGTGGCATTGAGGGGTAGTGGAAACCTCCTGTAACCAATGAGGGTGATCCTAGAGAGGTCTCCTAGGAATGGAGGATATGGAACTGGGACTTCAACCCAGCCACAAAACATTCAACTCACCACCTGTCCCGACTTTAAGATACACTAGGGAAATGGTGGCTCAGAATTTGTGAGAGTAGCCAAGCAATAATTGATATAACTTGAGGCCCAAGATACAACAGAGAGCCCCTGCCTAACACTTCTTGGATGGCCAGGAACCAGAAGCTGGAAGGTTCAGAGACTAGGATAGAACCAAACACAACTAACAAAAAAGTCAATGAAATGTTTTCCAATGATGTTTTGCTATACTCATAGATCGGAACCTAGCCCAATCATCATCAGAGAGGCTTCTTCTAGCAGCTGATGGGATCAGATGCAGAAATACACAGCCAAACATTAGGTGAAGCTCAGGAAACCCCACAGAAGAGGGCAATGAAGACTTGTAGGAGCCACAGAAGTCTAGAACACCAGGAGAACACGTCCCACACATTCAACTAAGTAGGGTTCACAGGGATTCATGGAGACTGAGGCTGTGGTTATGGAGCATGCACAGGTCTCTGCTAGGCCCTCTGCATACATGCTGTGGTTTTTTTAGCTTGCGGTTTTTTCGTTTATTTCAACAGTAGGAGAGGGACTGTCTTGGACTTTTTTGCCTGCTCACGGGACCCTTATTCTCCTACTGGGTTGCTGTGTCCAGCCTTGATATGAAGGTTTCTGCTAGTCTTATTGTATCTTGTTATGTCATGTTCTGTTGATATCACTGGGAGGCATGCTCTTTTTGGAAGGAAAAAAGGGGAGCAGTGGATCAGGGAGAGAAAGGAGGTGGGGAAGTACTGGGAGGAGGGGAGAGAGGGAAAGGAGGAGAGGGGGGGGAGAGTGAGGAAGAAAGGGAAGGAAGGGAGACTACAGTCAGGATGTACCATATGAGAGAAGAATAAAGAAAAAATAAGACAAAAAGAATTTTAAGCCACTTTTTGTGATATGATGCTTAAAGTAATAAAATTCATATACCTATAACTATGATATTTCAGAATTATTTTCAATGTATGAATGAAAACAAACTAACAATAGTTAATGTGGGATTCCCTTCTGTGTGCTATGAATAGCATTGGTTAATAAAGAAACTGGTTTGGCCTGATATAGTAGAACAGAGCTAGGCAGGGAAAACTAAACTGAATTATAGGAGAAGGAAGGCAGAGTCAAAGAGAAGCCTCAGAGCTGCTGCCAGAGACAGAGGTGCTGAAACTTTGCTGGTCGGCCACGACTTTGTGGTGATGCACAAGTTAATGGAGATGGGTTATTCTAAGATGTAAGAGTTAGCAAATAAGAAGCTAGAGCTAATGGACCAAGCAGTAATTTAAATAATATGGTTTCTGTGTGATTATTTCGGGTCTGAGCTGCCAGGCAGCTGGGAAACAAACTAACGGCCTCCCTGCTACAAATAGTAAACACCGTGTCCCCCAAATTGTGAGTCCGTGGTCATCAATATAGTGGAACTCTATTAATCCTAATTATTTTTTAATTTATAAAATGAAAATACAGACAATGTGAAATTTTCTTCTTGAACCCAATAGAGAGAACATGCTAGCATAGGGTGTTGGCGCATCTCAGAGTCTACCATCCAAATAACTTAAGTCTTGCCCTCAGAGATGTTCTGCTTCGGTCCCTAAAAGAAACACACCATCTTAGGCATTTCCTTTTTGCCTACAGATCCCTACTCCTGAACAAGCCGAGAAATTCTCACCAAGCATTTACAGTTGACTCAGTGCCTACAGTCAGTACGATGCTTACTACTGTCAACTTGACAGGAACTAGAACCACTTGAGAAACAAGCCTCTGGGCAAGCCGGTGAGAGAATATCTAGATGAAGCTAACTGAGGTTAGAAGACACACCCTGAATGTGGGTGGCACCATTCTGTGGGCAGGAGTGCCAGCTCCAATAAAAAGAAGAAAGCCAGCTGAGCACAGCATTCACTTCTCTCTGCTCCCTGGCTTTAGATGCAATGTGACCAACTGCCCCAAGCACTAGTCCCCATGATGCCTTCTCCACTATGATCAATTGTACCTACACACTGGGAGAGGAAATAAATCCTTCTCGCCTCTTTTTTACGGAGTATTTGGTCCCACTAATGTAGAAAGGAACTGATACAGTGGAGAATGAAATATTCCAGCTGATTAGTATCTTTTTACTTCATTGTATAGACACACTTTAACATGTAAAAGACCCTTCTTTCATGGACTCAACACATCCTGGGCAGCCAGGTATGTACTGATTGTCCTAGGTGCTGAAGAGATGAAGAGGTGAGAAAAAACTTGGACTCCGAGATACTGAAGCTTTTGGTTGAATACAGAGATAATTGAAGTTTAGAATCATTTAGTGAACTCTTCATCGCACAGCCGGTGGCTTTCAAACAAGTAGACTCAGCTGGAGAGTTCGGATAAGTGAAGATGCTCAGGCCACCCCAGGTCAGGTAAATTACCAACTCTAGAGTAAGACCTAACACAAATGGTATCTTTAAGTCCTGCTCCCACCAAGGCCTATGTACAGGCCACTGTAATAAGCCATGGAGGCTAGCCCAGAGCCAGGTACGTCTAAGGCCTGTGTGCTTTCCCATACACTACATAGTGATATACAAATGCTACTAATTCAATGCCAGTCTCCTGATCAGTAACGGAAATCTGACTGAAAACACTTCACCAAAGGTGTTTCGCAGAAATCTATGCAGATCAGAAAAAGAACAGCGAGGCCTTTCTGGCCAAGACCTTACGAAGACAATAGCACAACAAGTTCTCCAAGAAGTAAAAGATGGCATGCTGACTGAGAAGCTCACCCAGGGAGACAAAGGCACTGAGGAGTTGTTCCAATGTCTTATAAAACTGCTGACAGAGCACTATGGGGTATAGCTTAGGAGTGATCATATTACCATGCCAGGAACAGAGATGACCATAATGACTAAATCACTAGCACCTAATAAACAGACATATCAAAAACAAACAAAATACAGACTCAGCAACAGTCATTGAAAATAAGCCATATTTTTCTTCTTTTTGGTCCAAAAAGCATTTTCTGCAATACAGTAATTTCCCCAAATATTAATAAATAATAGAAAGAAAATCATCCCAGCAAAGGACCTGCCACTAGAACAGCAATATGGAATTCTTCTCCAAAGCCTTTGACTCAGAAGATTTGCTATTTAAGAAGATTTTGCTACCCTCCCCCATATTCTGAAGTTTCAGGAGTGTACATTTATATTACGTTTCAGAGATAAGATACCTTCTGTGGTAGTTGGAACAGTGCTGTGGGATGGCGATTATTGTCCCCGTTTATAAATGGAGAAAACAAGTGCCCAATCTTCCCATTTGCATTTATTCTTTCCCCCAATGCCTACTATTTGAAGTGAGCCAGAAAAGTGAGTCAATGAGGTCTTCTAAAATCCTTTAGACTGTCCAGACAAATACCTGGGGCAGTAGTTCTCAATTAGCCCTTAGACCAACAGATTATACATCACTGGAAAACTAGGTATAAAAACCCTGATCCCTACCCTAGATTTACCACTGCATTAATAACTATAGCAATAGGACCCCAGATATGTGTATTTTAACAAGTCCTACAGAACCAATTCTGATTTATGTCATGGTTGAGAACTGATAGCCTAAGAAAATCCTATCTTCTAAATGGTATGCATACATAGCTCAACTAGGACTTCCTAAACCCTAGGACAATCCTTAAATTTTAATGTCCATATTTGAATGTGTGTATCTCTGGAGATCTTAACTGATTACAGCTTCTGATTTAATACATTGAGGGCAAAGACTGAGATTCTGCATGATCTGTGGACCACACTTTAAAGAGCCATATGCTAGGTGATCTTCAGAAAAGATGAGCATAATAAGAGGTCCACATAACTGGACACTTTTTGAGTGAGCCTCTAGGAACTTCTGTCTAAGAAGAATCATCTAATTGGACATTCTGCTTGATTTATATGAAATAAAACTGAAGACAAGAAAAATCACAAAAGCTGAGCAAAATTCCCAAGGATAAAAGGGATGTTCTCTATTACCAACCTTCTTTGTGTTCTCATTTGTGCTTCTCTCTCTCTCTCTCTCTCTCTCTCTCTCTCTCTCTCTCTCTCTCTCTCTCTCTCTCTCTCTCTTCTCTCTCTCTCTCTCTCTCTCTCTCTCCCTCCCTTCCTCCCTCTCTCTCCCTCTCTCCTCTTCCTCTCTCTCACTGTTTCCTCTGTTCCCTCTCTGTCACCATCTCACCCCTCCCTCTCATACTCATTCAAATCATATCTCTTAGCTGTGTCTTATTTTTGTCTCCAGTTCCATCATTGATCTCCTTTCATAGTAGCCACTGTAGGGCAATCTCACAGCGCTCCAATTTATAAGGCGTCAGATCTAGTCTAAGGTAACACTACTCTTCTCATTGTCTCATAGTCCTCGGGATGATAGTAGCTTCTTGATGTTAATAAGATTGGCATTTTGTATCTCATTTGGCTTTCATTTTCCCCATCATCTCTGTATATAACCATTGTATATCTCTGTATCTCTGTAACCACGTCTGTATATATTTTCTTTGTTTGAAATATCACTATGGACTGAATCGCATCCCTCTAGGTTCATATGTTTAAACTGTTAAATTGGCATCTGGTTATGGGGTCTTCGAAATTTCATTGGATCTAGATGAGATTATCAAGGCAGAACTCTTATTCATAGTCTCCTGTTCCTCAGATCAAATTATTTAATTTGGAGCAATTCTGGGGCAGCTTCAAATTAGGGAATCAGTTAGGAAAGATACAGTAGACTATTGAGGGGACTTATTAGAGGGAGGAGTCTACAATGTCCTTTGCCTAGTGACATGCTGGTAATGTTTACCAACAGCCTTCCAAGAAAAAAATTGCATAATTTATTAATTTTGACTGTGTATAGAATTCTTATCACATTTTATTTAAACATTAGGTATATCATCACTGAACATGGAGTCAGGAAGAGCTGGAAGTAACTTGAAGGATGCAGCCCCTTACCTACCCACTTTTTCTGCACTTGGACCATCACCTCTTTTTCCTATGGCAACCTCTAGCTTATGCCTCCAATATTACACCCCAATAATTTGCTCCCTCAAACTACAAGAGCCAATGTAGTCTCTGTATCACCACCTCGATGGGTGTCTCATTGCTCCAATATTTTTTATATGCTATCTACCAAGAGTCAATGATAGGAGATGTAGTTCTGTGCTAGAATTCTTTCTTAGCACTTGAAAGACATTGCATTCAATCTGAATGAAGTACGATAAACTATTGCTGCATTACTGTCATCACACCCGATCATTTAGAACGAACATCCACATCCTATCAAGTGAGCAGTAGGCTTGATCTAAAGGGTGAAGCAGCATCAAAAATTGAGCAATTGATATCAACCAAAGGTACCTTTGGAACATTAAAAATAACAGGAGAATTCCCAACACTGCAATATCTAACTAATCAGAGATGTGTTACTGCAGGTTGGACAACTCTGACCTACAAATACAAAAAAATCCAAAGTGCCCCCAAATCTGAAACTTTTTGCAAATTAACACAAGACCACAAGTGAAATTTTCTGTATGCCATTATGTGACAAGGCACAAAATGCAGGTACACCAAATCTATGCTATGAAATGAGCTTCCTTCTAAGTTTGGATGTGCAGAGACACAAATGCTGGGTTTTGTCTATAAACTGAGATCCCATCTTATCATGTATATGCAAATATTCCAAATTCAGGAAGAAAAAAAACAAGCTCTAATCCACATCAGGTACCAATCACTTTGGGTGTGAAATAATGAACATATATCTCTAAAGCCTTTCAAGAAGTTTTAAAAGTACCTGTTTTCCATACAGGAACATGTGTGGAACTAAGAGATGGAATATGAAAACAAATGTGAACCAATTCAGAATATCATCTCTACTTTCTAATTGTGAGTAACTGGACAAATCGCCTCCTGTGTAAAATAGAGGCCACTTACAGAACTTTTATTATTAATCTTGATGTTAGTCAGTGTCAGAATGACCTGTGTATGGTTTCCAACAGCAAATTCTCAGAACGGCGGCAGTACAGAAACACCAAAAGAGAAGGGCAGGTGGGAAGAGGTTGCAAGCAATAAGCTAACTCCTTCTCTATCCATCCTGAACCCTAAATAGCCTGTCAGTGTCTAGCCTCTAACTTTGAAGGCAACATCTGTATTCACATCAGTTCCACCACCCCAGATGTTCAACATGGCCCTTTTCCTCATTTCCCTACCTGGAGAACTAGTTCTTATTCTTTGGAGTTCTGATCCCAGGCCCCACATGGCAGTGGTACAGCAGATGGTTAATGTCTAGAGACTTTAAAGACATGCCTATGTGAGAGGCACTATGCTGGACTTCACAGCTACAAACCCATTTCACAAAATGTCTCCTTTCCCATTTACACTGTGCTGTGGCAAGATAGGGAGGGAGCTGTAAAAATAAGCAGTCATTTCAAGAAAATGCCATAAACTCTTTGATAAAGGTGTATCTGGAGAAAATTTCACTCTTTCTCCTCCCGATACACAGATAGACTCAATTTTCCAGGCACTCCTGCAGTTAGATGTGTCTCAAGACTGAGTTGTGTCGTATGGATGTTGGTAGGAATGATTTATCCCACCTGAAGACCTTTCCATAAACACCTATACAATCCTCCACCTACCCTCTTTCTTCAGCACCAGCTGAATGGAGAGAGTACTGCAATCCAAGAAGAAGGGCAAGCCACAAAAGAGAACGATCCTGTCATATTGGCAAGAACAGGGGGCAATGAGAGCTTATAGACACTCTCTACAGCACCTGGCACGTACAGTAACGATGGAGACACAAGACGGCCTTTCCTCAACGAGACATTTCAGATTACCCAAGTGAGGACCAAATGTGACCAGCAGGGAATATAGTCCAGTAGCACTATTATTATTATTATTGTATTTGGCTAAGCACCACACAAGGACCTAGGAAACAAAGGATAAGAATGGAAGTGGAGGGAAGGAAAGAAGGGGGGGGGGAGGAAGAGAGACAAAGATAAAATGGCGACAGAGGCAAGAAAGAAGACAGATACAAAAAATGTAAAAGACTGATCGGCAATGTGAAAGCTTCCTGAGAAATGAAAGCGCTGTCAGTCTTTTCAAGACAAATGGAGCAGCTTACAAATCTCGCAAGTGTGCATGGAACTCCCTTTTTTTATTTATTTATTTATTTATTTATTTATTTGATGACTTGATTGTTGAGAAACTGTTTGAGGCATCTGGGTTTTACATTGACGTTTCAGTGAAATCATATGTAGACATGATGTCTGAGGGAACCTTTTGTCGGGATGCTCTTTTAGAGCTGTTGGTTGTGTTCACATTTGGGTAAGTTATCCATGTAGGATGAACTAGGTGAAAATCTCCCTCCAGGCCTTCCTACTGCCTGTTAAGAAGTCCCAAAGCTATAAAACATAATCGCCACCAGAATTGGAGCTGGTTGTAAATTAAGCATTGGGAAAAATCAAAGTAAGACAATTTCCGAAAGTCCCTACTCTTTGAGAATGGAGTTCACAGTCACCAGAAGAAACGGACTCCCTAACTGTGGAACAGTGTGCCTGGCAAGCTCATCCTTTTGGTGGAAATCGCCTCGTGAATCTAGAAAGTGCTCAGCCAGCGACTCAATGGCAGGTGGAAAAAGAAGAGTACTTGGGTTTCATTTCCTAGTACAGGCTCAGCAACCCCAGCCAAGGAACCTGAAACCCAAAATGCTCCAAACTCGACAACGTTTTAAGCAGCGATTTTACAGCATACATAGCAAAGTCCACACCCAAACTCCTGTGAAGAGTCTCAGTCAAAATCTGCACATACTACAAATACTGCATAAAATTATTACAAGTCTACATGCATATGTTATACATAAAATAGAATGAATTCTATATTCAGACTTGGATCCCATTTTCAAGATAGCTCATTAAGTATATGACCACTTCTGGGCCCAAGTTCTTTGGATAAGGGATCCTTCACATCTATTTTAGAGCTAGAAAATGTTTACAAAGTACCTTTATAATATAGTAATTCCTCCATGTTTCCCACAATCCCAAAAAAGAGAAACTATCCTGGGATACCTGTTTAAAATCCAGATTCCTGGGGCTAGAGAGATGGCTCAGTTGTCAAAAGCACTAGTTGCTTTTGCGGAGGGTCCAAGTTTGGTTCCCAGTGTCAGTTCACAACTGTCTATGAATCTAATTCCATGGAGATCCAATGCCCACCTCTAATATCCATAGGTACCAGGCACCCACATGGTACCCATTTATATATACATGCCAATAAAACAATCAAACTACAAAAATAAATCAATATTTTATGAAAGAAAAGAAAATAAAGATTCATGACCCCTGCAGACCTACTATACCACACTCTGTGGAGGAGGTGGAGTTTGGTGTCTGTATTTTCAACAGGCCTACGGAGATGTGGCAAGTGTCACCCATCGTGTGCAGTAATAAATAGCTTAGCATCATATACGCTTACCCGCTGTCAAATTCTATTTTCACTTAGCGAATTTCTAAAGGATCACTACTTCTCTCGAGGTGAATTTGTTGTTTCTTCTGTGGGTTTTTTTTCTATATGTGTCAATGAACATGGAAGAGACCTTAAACAGCTGCAGCTTTTTGTGGCAATCTAGATGTTTCTCTGGGGTAGAAGTGGAAATTAGATGCTATATTTTATTACTAGGGCTTCATTAGGTGCCTTTGAAAAGAAACTTAATGCCTGGAAATCAGGACAGAACCTGAATAATAACATATTTTTGTTTTTACCACAGCACAGCAATTAGCTTTAGTGGATTGTTTTTATAAATTTGTTCACCTTTCATTTTCTGTATCAAATCTAAATGGCTTAATGAACATAAAACACATGAGCATTTTTAGGACTTTTTTTTTTCACTGTAGTCCTACGCTAGCAAAGCTCCAAACCCTAAACATTCTTTCAAAGAAGAAACACGTCATCTTTTCTAAAGTTGTTTTATCCATTTAATTTTCCTCCAGCTCTCAAAGCAGTCTTGTCTTTTCAACACAGGTAATTTGGTCTGTTGCCAGCAAACAACTTGCTGACTGAAAAAAAAAAATAGACCAGAAAGGAAAAAATAATGCTGCAAAAGGCCAAAAATGAACTGGGGGGAAAGTATTTATGTAGAAATCTCAGGAAATAACATCATTACTAACTAGTTCTTAAAACTAATAAACAACCTAGGTTCTCTGAGGAAACAGCATGGAGAAATAAAAAAAAAACATGGGGGTAAATTAGGGGCATAAAACATTGGGTATTTGTTGTCATCTCAGCAAGCGAATTACCCCGGACAATGATGTAGGCCAACTCAGCAAAAAGGGCGCTGCAATTTTCCCTCACTGTTTAGCTGTAACTTTCTTTAAAAGCAATTTTCCAAGCACATGAAAAATGGAAGCCCTTCTAATTTATAGCAAAAACAAAGGCCACAGTAAAATGCACATGAAAGTTCTTACTTCTTCCTCTCAGAACCTAATATCCTAAATAAATCTTTAAAGTATTGTGGGACGCGGACCACCACATTCTCCGAGGGACCGATGTCTTTCAAGTGTGGGTAGAGTCTGGTATCAATGACTTTCTTGATATAGCCCAGCCAGTCAAACTGAGGAGAGAGAAAACAAACGAAACCTATGGTAAGGCAGCAAGTAAGAGAAAACGGCATTCAGATAGAGTAGGCTGAGCATAATCCACTCCATCCAAATCATTAAAGATAAAACTGCGCATCATTTGCTTATCCAGAAGCCAAAGTCAGATCATTGCCACTTAGCCCTGTGGCTTTCATCACAAATGGCGCCTGTGTTCTGCAGCACAGACTTCTGGATAGTAAACACTCTCGTGCTTTAATATATGATGCACTCCCTCAGCTGCCCCAGCCCTCCTCACCCTCCGTTTCCTCTCTATCTGATTCCCTCAGTCCCACCTCATTCCAAGCCCTGCTCTTCTGTTGGCTTGGGGTCACTCCTCTACTTCTCTGCACTCCCTCCTTCAGGCTTCTCCCCCTACCTCTCACTTTCCCCTCTCCTTCCCCTAAACACAGATGGAGAAGCCTTAGCACACCTTGGATCTTCTTCTCTGTGCAACCTCCCTGATTCCAGGAGGGGGGGAAACACAACAGAATAGCTCACCTCCATTCTATAGAGCATCATTGCATGTTTCTAAAACAAACACGGTTTTGTGCTTTGTATCACTAAAGGCCATCTGCTGACTTCTTCCTCCTTTGTCTGCCTCCACTAGTGAACCTGAAAGCCAGTGACTTACTTGTTTAGCTCCCACTTCCCTACCTCTTGCCCCACAGCAGGGATGGTCACGTGGCCCAATTCTACTAAAAGCAAGTCATCTAGGAATATGCTAAAAGGGGGCTTTTCTGTTTACCTTGGTAAAAATAAACAAGTCAGATGGGACCGTGGGCCCTTCCCCCTTCTCCTGGATCTAGTGAGGAAGAGCTACAGTGGTCACTTTGTGGCCGTGTCATCAAAATGAACTAAAAAGCCCGAGGAGGGTAAAATGTAGAGATAAAGTCTATGCAATGCTAAACAGCTGAACCAGCACCAAAGAGTGCCCATGGCTGTGTTGTAAGAAAATGGCCTTACCAGCTGGACCTGGACTGAAGGAGCTGTTATCAAACCGGACTCTCTGAATGTGGCTGACAATGAGGGCTGACTGAGAAGCCAAGGACAATGGCACTGGGTTTTGATCCTACTGCATGCATTGGCTTTGTGGGAGCCTAGTCTGTCTGGATGCTCACCTTCCTAGACCTGGATGGAGGGGGGAGGACCTTGGACTTCCCACAGGGCAGGGAACCCTGACTGCTCTCTTAGGACTGGAGATGGATGGGGAGGGGGTGAGTGGGAGGTAAATGGAGGGGAGGAGGTGGAAATTTTTAATAAATAATTTTTTTAAAAAAAGAAAATGGTCTTACCAACTTAACCACTATCAGAAAGCTATTAGTATTCCCTGCATACAACTGAAGAAATCCCACTGTACATACAAGGATATTTTATATGATAGTAAAAGAGAAAGATAATCAAAATGATAAATAGTAAAAGTTCATATTTACAAGGCTAACTTTTATACACAGATGAAATATAATCCCTTGTAAAGTATCAGGCAACAGAGTTGTTTTTTTCAGAGAGTTTTCACCAACCTGGGGAATCATTGCACTGAGTTCTGAGATGTTCATTTTGTTATACATAGCCTCACTGGTTCGGTTTTCATGTGGAATCATTATCTGTCAAAAAGAGATTTAGGTTAGTTTTTCAAATAAATCATTTATTATTGCATGACTGCTTCTCGCATGTGCCAAAACATCTGTATATTATTATCAGCTTTTTCAAGACTTTGGTGTGATGCCCAGCTGTGGGGAGAAATAAAAAAAATGCCCGAATTTTAGACAGGATTAAGAAAATAAAAAGAAATTTAGATATCCTCTTCAGTAGGAAATATTGTCGCTAGTACAAAAAGAAGTTCCCATAATGCCCTTCTCCTTTACCATGTGGATGGGCCAAGTCCATTGCTGGCTCAGTTTTGACCACCAAGCTGAAGTTGCACAATTATGGTCAACATTCCATGTTTACCTAAGGTATCCTGATAATGATCTCAGCTCATTCACCTCTAGGGGACAATGGTCAATGACAAAAAGGAAGCAATGTGCATATCATTGGTACCCAGGATCAGTTTTCTTATTTTTTTGACCTTCAGATTTCCCACTGCTGGTGGTATGAATTTGGTCGCCACCTAAGCAGACAACTCACAAACTTCTAGCCTCTACCATATAAATCTAAGACCTGCAAAAATGACTCTTCCTCAAGTCATCTTAATCCCTTCCATTGACCAGCCATAGCTCCCTTCCCCACATTATCACTTGACTTTTCTATCTTTCTACTCCCTTGCACCCTTCTAGCCATCTTCTGCCTCACCCAGCTCTCCTGTCCTCACACCTCCTGCCCACTATCACCATCTCCATGGCTAAGACTGATTGAAAACTCGGCCTGAGGTTTCTGTTCTCTAGAAGCCTTTTCAATTGACCTCTACTTCGTTCTAATCGCCAGGACGACTCCATGAACAAGTCCTCTCTCTCCTTGATCAGTCTCTCAGACAGGGATTGGGTGGCTGCCTATTTTGTAGCTATCTTTATTTATTTGGATTTGATGAGGTATTTTTTTTTTCCTTCTCAGCCTCAGAGACTCCCAAAATCTGTGTATCTCAGTAGTTTTTAGACGTGACGAGTCATCTGAAGACTAAGAAAATGAGAGAAACCTTCTGACCAGGCAAAAACTCCATGCACCACAGATATTTCAAGACAAAATCACAGAAGATGAATGGCAGGCAATTGTCCCTCTCTTCTAAGTCCTTCGGCGTCTTAATGTCTCCCCACTCTCCACTGGAGAGAT
>NW_024543997.1:0-106627 GCF_018167655.1 Microtus oregoni | reverse complement strand
AGTTGGTCTTAATAATATAAACCCAGAGTCAGAGTGAGACACCACTGCTTGGCTCTATTTTTCTTTTTTTTTTCTTTTTTTATTTTTATTTTTTATTTTTTTATTAGTTTTTTTTGATGTTTGATGTTCCTTTTTTTTTAATTTATTTAATTATTAAGGATTTTTGCCTCCCCGCTACCGCCTCCCATTTCCCTCCCCCTCCCTGATTGCTCTATTTTTCTTTTAGACTGATTCAATCTTGTGTAACCGAGGATAGTCTTGAACTCACAGAGATCCATCTGCCTCTGTATCCCAACTGCTGGAATTAAAGGTGTGTGCCACCACCCTGCCTCTATGGCTAACTAGTGGCTTGCCAGTTACAACTGTCTGTTGTGGCAATATTTTGTAACTGTCATGTGTGTGCTGGCAAGCAAACCCAGGCCCTCTGGAAACAACAGCCAGTGCTCTTGAGCTATCTCTCTGGCATCCCTTTAGTGTTTTAAAAGTATGTCCTATTCTTTTATATCCTGAATTACCACCTTTATGCTCTTATTTTCCTTGAACTCTTCCTTATCATTTTTCTCACTTAAAGGGAATTATTTTTTAAATACCACTTGTTTTTTAAAGGTTCATTTAACACACTTAATTTCTTATTTCTTATAAGAAATAGTGTATTACATTTAATACACTAGCTAAATGAATACAAGTTGATAATATCTAATCCAAGAATGAACCTATTGAGTACTGACATGACACCACAAGTAAAAATCACCTGATTTCATATGATACATTGCAATCAAAACACAAGTGCCACAAAAGTATGATATCAAACTACCTCAGGCTTTGTGTATGAAGTTTTTATGAAGTATACGTGAAGTTTATGCTCAGACATATGTTCCATCCCCCAGGTTATCTCATTATTGAAATATCTCATTATCTCATGTTTGAAATATTCTGGTACCAATGATTTCTTATAAGGGATCTCAACATGTATAGCAGAAATATGATAAAACATTGAAATCCTTCTTTTGCTTTACTTTATGAATGTATCTGTGCTATTATCACCTTGGGTTAGGTTTGAATCACTGTTTCATTTTTGTGAGAGAGGCTATCCTTCCTCTGACAGTTGGGACAAGTCAAATTATCATATTTCAACCCAGTAAAATTGACATGTATGGTTTTTAGTATACTAAATAAGTGTGTATGTAATTTTTTAGTACAAAATAAGTTTTAAATGGTTTCGAGTACCTGATAAACCTGTATGATTTTCTAGTATACATTGATTTGCATTTGTCAATTTAAATTATCTACACTTGACACCATGATTATAGATGAGAAACTTCTGCACTATATGATTTTATAGTACAAAGAAAATGGTTTAAAATTTCCCTCAGTAGCCAGGCGGTAGTGGCGCACGCCTGTAATCCCAGCACTCGGGAAGCAGAGGCAGGCAGATCTCTGTGAGTTCGAGGCCAACCTGGTCTACAAGAGCTAGTTCCAGGACAGGAACCAAAAGCTACGGAGAAACCCTGTCTCAAAAATTCAAAAAAAAAATTTCCCTCAGTGAGCCTAGTCATATATAGAAGGAAATTTTTATTTTCATATTCAAACTTTGTCATTACAACTTACTATTATATATACTATGAAGTCATTTTATTGCTTTAGAAAATGCAGTTGAAGTACACTATCAGTGATTTACAATGAGTAAGGATGAGCAATTTTCAAAGGAAATTTATATATTGTATGTATAATGAATTTGGGTAGGTAGAGAAGCGGGAAAGCTCTAGGAGGAGTTGGAGGGGGAAAGATCAAAATTTAATAACATGAAACTACTCTTTAATTTTGTATCATTTCTTGCAATGCTAAATTAAGAATGATTATATGGTGCCCTTAAGTCTTCTCAAACATATATTTTATATAATCAGTTTTGAGTAAAGTCATAAATGCTATATAAGCTATTTTTGGACTATTTGCATGTTCAATATCTTTATGTAATTATGAAAATATATCTACCTGCATGTTTTCAGAAATGGCCAATGATATGAGCTATTATGTTTCCATTAAGTGAAATCACTAGTAGGATATGACAATTATGTAATATTTTCAGAAAATTTGTTTTAATTCATCTCATTTTTATATACATTTTTTCTCCTCAAGTCTGTGTCTATATAAATAAACATGGAGATTGTGGCCCCCTACCTGAATCCACAGAAAGTTCAGCAGCTGCCTGACCATTTTGGTCCAGGTCCTGTGAATGTGATTCTCCGGCGGATTGTGCAGGCCTGTGTGGATTGTGCCATTGATTCCAAGACTGTGTTTTTATTTATTAAGCCAGATAATCGAGGAGGAGAAGTAATAACTGGTATATTAATCTAATTCTTTACATGTGTTCTAAATTTGATTTGAGGTTTAGAGAAGCAGACTATTATTGCATAGCGATTATTTATAATATTTATATTCTACTATAGCACTTTATTATACTGATGTAATAGAATAAGTATGGTGGTTATATACTTATAAAATTTTAAATCTCATTTGGAAAGTTTACTTTTATCAAAGCAGACATGTAAGCGCCAGGTATTGTGGCACATACTTATTCTCCTTGTACTCAGAAGTCTGAAACAGAGGACTACTGTGACTTCAAGGGCACTCTGGGCTATAAGTGAAGTACCAGGTCAGCCAATGCTATATATTGATACCCTGTTTCACACAAACAAACAGAAAACAAAATAGGTAGTAGTCAGCGTAGTACTATAAGTTTAAGTAAAAGATACTGATTTTTTTTTCTTGTACATGCTTTGCTAAGCTAAATGTTTAAGCATAGTACTTTGGCTATTAAAATGTTTTATGTTTTGAAAAATTTCTAATAAACTTTAAAGAATAATGTGACTCAAAAGAAAATCTTCTTAAGATAAAATGAAAAGGCTAAGGATTATAGCTCAGGGATAGTATGCTTGCCTTCCAGGCACAAGGCCTTGAATTTAGTGCTCAGCACCATAAAAAAAAATTTAAAGAAAAAATAGGAGAGAAGTAATTTGTAGTTATTGTCTATCATGATTCTATAAACAGATATCATAACATTTGTACTCATAGGATGTAGAAGGGTTACTATAAACCAAGCCAATTCAGTTGCACTATTTATATATACTTAATAGGATTTTTATCAATTCCTTTTTAAATTTTAAAACCCAGAAAGTCAGCTTTAAAGTACATTTCCTGAATTGATTTCTTTTGTTATTTTATTTCTCATCTGCTATGAGATGACTGATGACTGACCTTACCTCCCCGCCCCATAGCCTTCTTTGATGAGAAAGTTCATAGTGTTCAGCTCCCTCCAGTGAATAGTGCATCATTTGCGCTTCGCTTTCTTGAAAATTTCTGCCGCAGCATGCAGTGCGATAAGTTTTTGAGTAGCCAGCCTTTGAAACCTAAGGCTCATATTCCTACCTCTACTACAGACCTTGATCAAAACAAACCAGGTAAGAAAAATAAAAGTTTTGTATACTATATATCTAAGAAAGTGGGGAGGGGATGTTGGGAGCAGTGCACATATGGAGGCCTGAGAATAAGTTTTTAGAGTCAGTTCTCTCCTTCCATCTTTGCATGGATTCCAGGAATTGAACTCAGATCACCAGGATTGCGTAGAAAGTGTCTTTATCTGCTGACCCCTACTATGCTCTTATTTTGCATTTTATACTTGAGAATCTGAGTATTTCAGAGTTTCCTTTCTGTCATCATCAAACATTTTGCCACATTGAACTAATGAAAAATGTGTAGTATATAATTATACTTTCTTCACTTAAAGTGAGAAACTCATTTCTTAACTAAGGATTATAGCTCAGGGATAGTATGCTTGCCTTCCAGGCACAAGGCCTTGAATTTAGTGCTCAGCACTAAATTCCTAGTAAACTTGAGAATCAAAGCCAGTGTGCTATTTTTTGCTTTTTTATGAATAGTTGATATTTGACATATCCTTTTAGGTTGAGGTATGGCTTTAACATTGTTGACCTTAATCTAAAGAAAGTAGCAAAGACTATTGAGTCCATAGATAATAAAGAATGATTTTCTCAAAATTAGCTACAGTTACCTGTCTTCCAAACTGATGACTGAATAAAAAGATGAGTGCAGTGTTGTTCTATAGAACCACAGGTGATATTCTTGTTTCTAATCTCTACAGTGAAAAGATTGTTTGAGCTTTCCATTTTTTGGATGTTTGTTGCTCTTTCATATAACTATTGACAAGTAACCATATTCTGGTTATAGTAGAAGTTTATGTATGTCACAGGAGTAGCTGTAAGTCCCAGTATTAAAGCTGCATTGTCTTCTTGTCAAATGCTGTCAATTCTGGAACTAGAATACCATGATAGTCTTAATGTGTTTAAGTCTGGTGTATTCCAATCAGGTAGAAAACCGGGGTATCATCTCCAGTTACTCATTTTCAGTTCTTTCTGATTATTCTCAATTTTTCCTCATAAACTTTATTGCCTCTGTTTCAGTGAAGTGTCTCCTCTCTATTCCTTTCTCTCCCATTTTCTTGCCACAACCCTCATCCCATTTAGAACCCTATTGCCCCACCCCTTTTCTGGCTTAGTAAAGTGATCTCCTAATTGGAGTCCCCTTTATGGTTTCTCCATGCTGGTATAACTGCCTAGTGAATCCCTTGAAAAAAGTTAGGATACAGAAAGTCCTTACATGAAAGTACAATAGTCATTGTCATAAGGTGTTGGAATTTATCAAATCTGGGTTCCAGTGCTGACTGTGTAACCTGTACACTATAAGGACATGAAGTTTGGCAGATCTAAATTTTAATCCAAGGTTTGCTGTTAATTAGATTTACACTTTATGGACAAAGTACTGAACCTCCCTGATTCTCAGTTTGCCTTTCTACAAAGTGGTTACTTTCTGAATTATGAGGAAATATGTACAGCCATGTCTGTTGACATAGACCTGTAATCTCAACTACTGGAGATTTTGAAGCAGTGTAAGGCCTATGTGAGATAAATTTCAAGCCTATCTTAGACAGTTTAGTAAGACCCTGTATCACAATAGAAAGTAAGTAGGGGACATAGCTCAGTGGTAGAGTGTTTGCCTGGTATGTGACCACAGGATAAATAAAATTTAGACATATCTTTCTCTAAATGCTTCTGAATTGTTCAAAATACACACAGAGATTCACCTGCCTCTGCCTCCCGAGTTCTGGAATTTAAAGCATGCACCCCCCACCGTCCTGCTGAACACAAGAATTTATTTATGTATGTGTGTGCATTAAAGTGCTCACAAAATGCAGAAGGGTGAATCAGATCTCTCGGAGTTTACAGGCTTTATAAGCTGCCTGATGTGGGTGCTGGGATCTGGTCTCCAGTGCTTTGATAGGCTCTTAACTTCTGAGCCATCTCCCCAATCCAACTCTTTAATATATTATTTCAGTAGAAATACATATAGGATACAGTGAACCTGTTATTATAGTCAAATAATTGACACTGTTGTTGAAGTCATAGTCTGCAAATTACTTTGATGCAGAAGTACTTCATACAGATAATACAAAAATACCTGACTATAGTAATTATAACATGTACCTTTTTTTAAAGCATTAAATGAGGAACTAAAGGAAAGTAGAAGACTCAAACGATGTTCTCAGCGACCTCTAACTTTTGCTCCAGTCTCATCAAAGGTTCCCAGAAAGAGTGGGCGAGCCTCTAAAGGTAAATGGCATTCACACACACACCAGAATTGAGAAAGTCAGTCCCTCAGTCACCACCTATGTATGCTCTTGGTGTGATGGTTTTGAGGGTAGGAAGTTAAATTCACCCATGCTTGACAATTACATTATTACTTTGGTCACTGAGCACTGTATTCCTTTCAGAAATAATACTTCTGTCATTTTTCCCTGGGTTAAAAAAGACTTAGACGAGAGGGAGGGGGAGAGGAGTGGGGGGAGGGGTAGAAGGGTGGGAGGAGGGGGAGAAGGGTGGGAGGAGGGGGAGGGAAATGGGAGGCTGGGAGGAGGTGGAAACTTGTTTTTTGTTTATGTTTTTTTTTCTTCTTTTCTTAATAAAAAAATTATTTAAAAATAAAAAAAAAATAATAAAATTAGAAAAAAAAAAAAAAAGACTTAGAATAGCACTATCCATTCTGCGTTGCATTACTTATAACCAGGAAAATCAGTGAGAGAAAAGCTAATATGCTTTCTCCAGTGAAAGCAAATATGAGAAAATAACAGTATGGTCATAAGGAATATTTCTGAAGAATTGTGCTCCTAAGAATAAATGTTTTTTAGAAGTGTACAGCTTTGGTTGCAAGAATGGAAAGATCTACTAAATTATCATATAAAACATAGATGATGGCCTAGAATCAATGTGGATTTTAGGAGTGTCCATTAATTTGTATGATGAAAAAGAGTAGTCCATGTATTTTGTGTTAGAAGCTTGCCATTCAATAGAACACTAAGTGATCTATTATTGGAAATAAGCTATTTTTCTTGATTAAGAATTACATACATGTATGGAATGTATTTTAATCAAGCCGCACCTCATTCTCTCCCCTCCAACTACTCCTCTACACCTACACCACAATTTCCTCCCAATTTCATGGATTCACTCCCTCTGCTGTTGTTGTTATTTCAACCCACAGAGTCCACATAGTTCTGCTATTATGTGCATACATACAGGACTATCTACTGGAGCAGAGATTCTCAGGGGCTGCATCCCTGAAGAAAACTGACTCTCCCTCTTTTGGTAGCAATCAGTTGTTAGTAGTTCCTTGGCTAGGGGTGAGATGTCCTAAGCCCCTTTCATATCCATGCTGAAATTTTTGTCTGATTTGATCTCGTGCATGAAGTCACAGATGTTAGTTTATATATGCAGTTGCCAAATTGTATCTAGAAAATACTTTTGTTGTAGTTATTCACTGCCTCTGGCTCTCATAATCTTTCTGCCCCCTCTTCTGAGATGATTACTAGCCTTGCAGTCACAGTATGATATAGCTCTCTGCTAATCTCCATCTACTGCAAAAAGGATCTTCTCTGAGGAGAGTTGAGAGATACACTTATTTGTGTATAAATCTCTAGGAGTTAGTTTAGTACTGTGTACTTTTAGCAGAAAAAGTTCTCTAGAACTTGTAACCTATACTCAGGTCCTTGGCCTCATTAACATGCCAAGCATGAGTTCAATCTTCTGAAGAAGGCCTTAAATACAATAATACAATACGATCATTAAGTGATTGGTTACTTCCATAGCATTCATACCACTATAGTAACAGTAAATATGTCTTGACAGACCATAATTATAATAGTTTGTAGGGTTCATACCTTGGTAGGACTGTTGATTACTTTTCTCCCTTAATAGAGTGTCCAGCACCACCCAGCACAATGAAAGCTAGCCAGTAGCTTACAGCTCAGAACAGCTTGATTTCTCTATGTTCTATGTGGTATCTTTAGCAAATAGGGTCTTATGTGACCTCATAACCTGACCTTAGGTTCTGAGCGGGTAACCAAGAACAATGGTAATAACCCTGTTTATATTTACTGGTCTATGAAGCCCCACTGACCATCAATTTCAAAAGAAGTAACATGTTCCTGGCACTGAGTTTTTAATAGATTATCATGTCTGTGAGAGGCCCCATTTGAATTTTTTGCATATATATATATAAATATATATATGTGTGTGTGTGTGCATATATATATACATATATATATATATATATATATATATATATATATATATATGTATATATATATATATATATAACACGTTTTGTGTGTGTGTGTGTTAGGAAGCTTGTACAAGTAGGTTTTCATTTGGCTTTTTCAAAAGTGTTTTGTGTTAGTTATCTCTCTGAAAACTCCCTCCTCTACTCTGCCCTCTAACCTGTAACCCACTTAACCCTTCTTGCTCCATTATCCCCTGTTCTCTTACTGTTTTCCTGACTTCTATGTGTACTCCAAGTTAAATACACATATCTGGAGATTCAAAGCTAGAGTTCACGTACAAGCAAAAATGTGAAATATTTGTCTCTCCAAGTCTAGGTTACCTCACTAATGGTTATTTCTAGTTCCATCCTTTACTTGTGAATTTCTTGTTCGTTTTTCATAGCATCTTAATAATATTCCATTATGTAAGTGTATCACATTATCATTAGCCATTCATCAGTTGATATGCACCTAGGCCATTTCCATTTCCTTACTCTTGTGAATACAGCAGCAATGAACATGGATGAACTAGTATCTCTGTAATAGGATATAGAGTCCTTTGAGTATATGCTCAGGAGATTTATAGCTGGATTATATGATAAATTTATTTTTAAGGAACCTCCACACTGATTTCCGTACTGGTTGTACCAGTTTAAACTCCCATCAATAGTGTATAATTATTCTCCTTTCCCCACATCCACACCAGAATTTTTTGTCCAACTTATTTTTAACTCTTAGTCATTCAAACTGGGGTACAATAAAACCTTAAAGTAATGTATTAGTTTGCATTTCCCTATTACTAAAGATATGGAACAATTTTTGAATGTTTCCAATCCATTTGTATTTTGTCACTTGAGATCTTTACTTGGTTACATGCCAAAATTTTAAATTGAGTTTGTTTTGTTGGTGCTTAGTGTTTTTTTTTAGTTCTTTTTATAGTCTAGACACTAGCCCTCTATGAGATGTAGAGCTTGTAAAGAATTTTCTTCTCATTCTATAGACTGGCTCTTCACTCTAATGATAGTATCCTTTGCTGTACAGAAGCTTTTAATTTAAGCAGGTCCCATTTGTCAATCACAGATCTTAATGCCTGCACTACTGGCATTCTGTTAAGAAAGTCCTTGCCTGTACCTAAAAGTTGAAGTTTATCCCTGACGTGGGAGGTCCTTCTGTCTGTGTGTTGCTTTCATTGGTTAATTAATAAAGAAACTGCCTTGGCCTGTTGATAGGACAGAACTTAGGTAGGCAGGGAAAACTAAATGGCATGCTGGAAGAAAGGAGGCAGAGTCTGAGAGATGCCATGGATCCGCCAGAAAGAGATGCTGGGAATTTTACCCAGTAAGCCACTGCCACATGGCAATACACAGCTTAATAGTAACAGGTTAAATTAATATAAGAGTTAGCCAATAAGAAGCTAGAGCTAATGGGCCAAGCAGTGATTTAATGAATACAGTTTCTGTGTGGTTACTTTGGGGCTAAGCTAGCCGGACAGCTGGGACAAACAAGCAGGCCCTCCTCCTACATATCCCTACTATTCCCTCTAACAGATTTAGTGTATTAGGTCTTAAGTTGAGATCTTTTATTCATTTAGAATAGAGTTTTGGGTTTTTTTTCTACATATATCTATTCAGCTCAACATACACTAT
The DNA here is from genome assembly GCF_018167655.1 of Microtus oregoni. Lineage (NCBI taxonomy): Eukaryota > Metazoa > Chordata > Mammalia > Rodentia > Cricetidae > Microtus > Microtus oregoni. The sequence goes on along the minus strand of NW_024543997.1, from coordinate 97,315 downwards.
AAATTGAAGATGTCTTTTCTCCAATATATATTTTTGGCCTCTTTGTTAATAGCCAGGTGGCTGTAAGAGGGTCAAATTGTATCTGGGTCCTCAGTTCTATATTACTAATTGATGTGTTTTGATGACAGTACCATGTTGTTTTTATTGCTATACTTCTATAATGTTTCTTGAAATCAGGAATGCTGGTACCTCCAGCAAGTCTGTTTATTATTCAGGATTTTTTGAATATCCTGGGTCCTTCTGTGTTTCCTTGTAAACTTTAAGATCTTTATTCAGTTTCTGTGAAGAAATTGCATTGGTATTTTGATGAGGATTGCCGATTGCATTGAATCTGTAGAATGGTTTTCCATCTTCTATTATCTTCTTTGATTTCTTTCTTCAGTGTCTTATAGTTTTCATTAGACAAATCTTTCACTTCCTTTGATAGATTTATTGGCAGATACTTTAATTTTTTTAAGATAAAGTCTTATTGTTTAACTCTGGCTGGCTTGGAACTCACTATATAAACCATTCTGGTCTCAAACTCAGAAAGCTATCCCCTTCCCTGTCTCTTCAGTGGTAGGATAAAAGGCACAGTAGGAAAATAAGATACTTTTTTATCTTTGTGGTCATTTGAATGAGAATGACCTCCATAGGCTCAGATATTTGGATGTTTCATCACCAGTTGGTGGAACTATTTGGGAGGGGGGGGGATTAGGAGTTATAGCATTGTTGAAAGAGATCTGTTACCAGGGTAGGCTTTAAGATTTCAAAAGAGAGATTCATACAGTGTGACTGTCTCTGCCTTGTTGTGTTTCAATATGTATGCTCTCATCTATTGCTCAAGTTCCATGCCTGCTTGCTTGTTGCCATGCTCCCCATCGTAATGATTATGAACTCTTAACTCTATAACTGTGATCCCCCAAATTAAATCCTCTCTTTTGTAAGTGTCTTTGGTCATGGTGTTTTTTCAGGGCAATAGAAAACTAACTAAGATAGAATGTGGTGCCACAGAGTGGGCTAATGCTGTAACAGGCCTGGTCATGCCGTTTTTCAGAGGGATGCAAAAGACTTTGGGATTTTGAACTAAGAGCATGCTTGAATGCTATAAGTGGAATTTAATGGGCCATCATAGTAGGAGCTTAGAAGATATTAATGCTGAGAGTTATGTGAACCAGCCCAAGAGATTTCAGATGGGAACAATATTAGCAACTTGGCTAGAGGCTGTTCTGGTGATATTTTGGATAAGCTTAAGAGATTTCAGATGAGAACAATATTAGCAACTTGGCTAGCTGTTTGGTGATATTTTGGATAAGAATGTGGCTGCCTTTTGTCCTTGTCATGTCTTCATGATTGAAGAGTTTTGGATTAGTTTCATTTGCGGAAGAGATTTCAAGACTGCCAAGTATTGACTCTGTCATGTGGTTACTAGTGATCACTCTTTTTTTTTTTTTTTTTAGTTTTTTTTTTAGTGATCACTCTTATGCTGATCTGCAATAACAAAGAACAAGCAGGGCTACAAGAAATACAAAATACACAGTTTGAGGAGAAAAAGACCAACAGGAAATTTTATGTTAGAGCCTTCGTTTGTGCTGAAAGAGATAAGGAGAAATGGAATAAATGGAATGGTGACCTCCCACCCAACTAATTCTATAACTTGTGAAAAGGCCTAAGGTATTATCTGTTCCTAAAGAGCAACAACACATCAAAGCTTATGTAAATATTTCAAGGAAGGGGCTAGGTTTCATCCTGATCCTGCAACAGAACTTGGCAGCCATGATCTGGCTTTAGAATCAAGAAGGATACAAAAATAAAGGGGTTGTGGAGTCTTCCTACACAATTAAAGAAAGGAGTGTTGCAGGGAAGTCTCTGCATGCAGGCCCAGAGAGGCCATTGCATGAAGCTGTGAAAGTGAAGGCTGGATTTGTTTTGGAGACCCCAGGATGTTGGAGATGACAGAGCTGTAGGATACCTGCCAAGGAAAGCTGCATACAGTGAGTGGAACCCGTTCAAGAGACAGAAATGTGTTGCAGTCAGCAAAGCTGGAAGGGCAGAGCCATCTAAGCCTTTTGACAATCCGACATAGATCTACAGGATTTGGAGGATGCCCTGCTAGGTCTTGCTTTGGTCTAGTATTTCATCACTATGCCCCTATTCCTCCCTTTTGGAATTGTAATGTGTATTCTGTGCCATTGCATGTTAGGTATATGTAATTTACTTTTATTTTTACAGGGGCTTACAGTTAAGAAACTGCCTCAAACCTCAAAAGAGACTTTGGACTTTTACATTGGTTCATTGTTGAAAGACTGTTGAGACTTTTGAAGTTGAATCAAAAATATTCTGCCTTATGATATTGCTGCAAGCCTATGGGGACCATGGAATGGAATGTGGCAGAATGAGAATGGAACCCAAAGGCTCATAGAGTTGAATATTTTGTCCCCAGTTGCTGGAGCTCTTTGAGAAAGATTAGGAGGTGTGACCTTTTTAGAGAAGATAGGTTGCTGAAGGAGGGAGTTGAGGTTATAAAAGCCTACACCAGTCCCAGTTGGTTGGCATTCTCTATCTATCTATCTATCTATCTATCTATCTATCTATCTATCTATCTATCTCTATCTCTCTCCCTCTCTCTCTCTCTGCCTCTCGCTAACATATCAGATGTAAGCTCTCAGCCCTAAATACTGCTACAGCACCATGCCTGCCTGCATATTCCCATGTCCCCCACCTTGATGGTCACCAACTCTCTCTTGAACCATGAGCTCCCAGATTAAATGTTTTTTTTTTTGCCTTTGTCATGGTGTCTTGTCATGGCAATGGAAAAGTAAGACATCCTTCTAATAGAATTTGAGCTGTTGAAGATAATCTCTTTTCCCCCTATAGTAATATCTTCTGAGGGACATGACATGTCTAAAATGAAAAGTTTTCTTGAAACTTTTGAGAATTCATCAATAGGTGATTCCTTGCATCCTGCATATACTTCAGTCTCCAAGAGAGTTTCTGAGATTGTGTCAAATACATCAAGTACATCTATAGTTATGAAAAAGTCATCTACCTTATAAGCACATTAAATACTAATGGAAAAAGAAAAATGAAGGTATATTCAAGAATAATGTTTGCCAGTCAGTGTGTTTATCTTTTTCGTTGAGGATTCCGTACCTGACCATACCACCTGATCACCTCTTGAAATGCCAAAATTAGAGAGGTCATGTTCTCTCTTCCACATTGCCAGGGGCAATGCTGTTATGGCTATTCCTGTCCTCATAGCATCACAGAACTGTCTCTGGGACTTTGGATCACCAGCCCTATTAGATAGAGACTTCTGATTAGTAGTTCTCAAGCAGGTGTAAACAATTCCTGAAGTGCTATGAGAACTCTTAAACCTCTCATGGCTCTTTCAGCCAAGAAGGACACATTCCTTCTCCTTGTTTCTGATGTGATGTCATATCTGTTGAGACCTTTCCCTGGTACCAGCCTGTGTGTGGCTCTTGGATCAGGTCTCTGGCATCCTGTTTCTGTAACTACATCATTTCCCTAATCACCAAATCCGCTGTCATTCTCTTAGATCTGCCAAGAAAAGCTGGCATCTTCTTTAAAAAGAAAAATATCACACAGCATTTCCTGCTGCTACTACTTAACCTTTTAAGGGTTAAGAGTGAAGGAGATAATAAGTGTTCTGTCCATTTTCTTTAGGCTGTGTTGAAGAGTAAAGAACATAGAAAGCAAGTGACCTCATTGTTTTGTTTTTTTTTGACAAGGATGTTATATATGAGCAACCTCACTATACACATCTATGACACATTTAATGTTGTCCCTTCTATCCTACCCCACCTCCTGTAGTGATTGTTTGTTTTTAAAGTGATATTGTTTTCCAAAGGTCTAAAAATGGATATTTAGTCCATAAGAACTTATATGAAATGTTAATCCTAAGTTCACTAAATATCAACTTGTGAAAAAGGCTTTCTTAGTAAAAGGTTGTAAAATGTTCTGATTTTAAAATTTCTAATGCTAGTTATCTGACTTCCAGATGTTTGAGTAATGCTACTGACAATCCTAGGAATGGAGAGATAAATAGTAATGATATTGGTTATTAATACTTTGTGATGCTAGAAATAAGTCATCATCATCATGTGACATTATGTGCCAGGCATGTATTTTATATGGCTTCATAGACATGATTTTTAATTTTTAAAATTCCTTGAAGAATAGCTACTAGTAAACACTTTCAGTGAAAAACAATCTCAGAAGTCACTTGGCAAAAACGTGGCTAGGCCAATTCTTGAATCCAGACACTGATTGCCTGCACCTCTAGAGAAAAGATAACCATTTCATTTCAAAGCTATCTAGATGTGTCAATATTTTCTTTCAGGTCTATTAGTTTAAGCTTCATTTATCACTGTTGCTGACATAACTCTTATTGTATTACTCTCTCATTATTTGAATAAAAGAAAATTGTTCACCTTTACATTATGAAGAAATTCCATGATAACCAAGAGAAATTAAATCACTTTATTTCAGGTATATTTATTGATATCCCAATTAATAAAGGCAGGAAAAAATATACCTGAACTTTGTTTTCTCATTATTAGTTTGTTTCATATTTGAGTAGTAGTCATGTAATGATCAGAGGTTCGAACCACCTCTGATCATTTTAAGATGCATCCTCAATTTTGTTTCAGTAATAGAGTGAAAACAGAAGATCTTATAGTCTTCTCTTAATTTGAAATTAATTTTATGCCGGAAATCATACCTTTTCATACAGTCTAGCTGTAAAATAGTTACATGTTATGCAAGGCATAACTATTCCAGATTCTGATGACAGAAACCTTTTTAAAACCTAGATTTAGAAATATAATTAACCTTGTAAATATTTTTAATATTTATGGCATTGTTGAGTAAAAGATAACTTCTAATTGCCCGGATTCCCAAATGGTACAGCATTGTCTGTAGACTTGTCGAGCCTGGGGCTCATGGGTCACAAGCGTGCCAGGATAGTTGAGAATATAGCCCAACAGATTTGTAGACGACATCATCTTGCAGTATCAAATGTTGGAAACTCCCAGCTACATTATCACCAGTTTTACCTGGATTAATGAAGTCCAGCAAATTTTTATTTATGTTTTCTGAAATTTTAAGGCTAGGATATATTTTAGTAGATATTTATTTTACTTTACAGTTGTGGTTTTGTAAAGAAAAGAAAAAGTAGAACTACTCACAGAAAATCATTATAATTTTGAACACATTTTCTTTATTGTTTATACTTCTTGGGGTAAATACTCAAAGCATCCATATATTTGCCATGACCTGGATGATAGGAAACAAATTATATACATTTGACTAATTCATACCTAGAAATATAAACAGATTTTTCCTAGAAAAGTTCAAAACCTTCTTTATCATCACACACTCAGTAGGAAGTTGAGCATTCTCCTAAAGTTAATGAGTATTGGAACACAAATTTCTACACAACTTAGTGAACAACACCTCTAAAACCTGAACCTCATAAGATGAATACCTTACTTGTGTTTTGTCTTGTTGCCTTTTTAGTAAATGTCTAATCAAAATATCTATTGCTAGACAGTGAATCATGAAAGAGGGATCAAATAAAAATACTACTAAAGCTACTTTGTGACAGAGCTGAGCAGGAAATAATTTTGTGTTCTTTAAAATTGAGATTAACATTTAAGCCAGAGATGAGAATCTATAAAGTGTAAAAGTGATGCTAAAAATGACCATACTGAATTGAGGAGAATGGTTCCAATAACTAATCTCTTTCTCAAACATTGCTGAAATATATTAATTAAAATTGAAAAATATATAAGGGATTATAAACCTGTAAACTTGAAAGGCCCTATCATATTTAACAAAATAAAGTCAATTTAGAAGAAAAAGACATTAAAAGAGCAGCTTGTGCGAAGTTTGTTGGATCTGTTCAAAGAAGACAGTACTGAGTTAGCTCAGTTTATCCCAATTCGAGTAACACCTTTTCCTGTACTTGCTTGTGACCTAAGAGGCCTTGGATTGCTACACGTGTTTCATGACCATGGAAGCTTTGTACTTTCTAGTGTAAAGCTGTTCTGCTCTTTGGGGAGGTCCAGTGACATACTCTGTGCAGCACTCCGCAGATCATCTTCGTTAAGGCTCTCAGATTTTACAGTTGGAATCTTAAGTCCTTACTTTAGGTACTGAAGAGAAGGTTCCAGGAGTGAGACTATTACTTTCAACCTAACGTCTCTTCTTTCAGGATTATGATCAGGTCAAGTATGATTTGTTTTTTTTCCCCTCCCATTGAAGCTTCAAGTTATATAGCTGTACGTGACCCCAGTGTCCTGAAACAAGGCTTCTGTAAGGACCCTTCAACCTGGTCTGTGGATGAAGTGATACAGTTTATGAAACATACAGATCCTCACATAGCAGGCTCCCTCGCCGAGCTCTTCAGGCAACATGTAACGTATCTTTTGATCCGGTTTTCCTGCTGCCCTTATGCCTTTGAATGACCTCTGTGCAGGCCTTTCAGTTTGCTACTGAGTTGTATGGATGGTGGGGGAACCATATCAACTGATCTTTTTCATTTGTGAGAAGGATTGCTTTGCCCAACATTCAGGCCTTAAATGGTAGGTTAACTGACTGTTCTTTAAATGGGTATCTAAGAATCTCGTACACTAAACAACCTCAGGTTTTCAAGAGGTGGTATTATAGGATTGCCACTCTCGTGTAGACTACCCCTTCTTGTAATGACAAATACAAGAACCCTCCCCCCAACCTGCTCCCTGTTCTATTCTAGGACCATGAGTAGGAGGGGTTGACTCACAGCATATACCAGGGTGGCCTTCTTGTGATACCCTGTGAAAACAGCAACTTCATTATAATTTGAATAATAAATAATAGGCTTTTATGACATAAATTGTATACTTACAATAATAAAGTTTTAAAAGGATTCCTTGTGATGTTAAGCAATGTGTTCACAACATTTTCTAATATAAAATCATTGGTTTAATGTCTGGTGTACACTATTTTATGCGTGTGTGTGTGTGTACACATGTGTGCAGGTGCAAATGCACATGTGTCTATGTCTTATGGGAGCCAGAGGACAATCTCAGGTATCATCTTCAGGAAGGCTGTCGAGCTTCCATTGACACAGGTCTCTCATTGCCATCTGGGGGCCAGTGTCCCCCAGGGATTATTATGTCTTTACCTCTTCATTGCTGGAATTTAAGTACATGCCACCATGTCTGGCATTTTTACATGGATTCTGGGCATCCAACTCCAGTCTTCATGTTTTCAACACAAGTGCTTTACTGACTGAGCAATCCTTCTGAGCCCCTCTTCAATATTTTAAGTAAATCAGTATCTGTTTCAACACCTAACTAGCTTCAGACAGCTGATTACCTTCCAACATGAAGATGAAACTGTAAAGCATGTTTACAGTTTTCATTGGTAATGGCATACTCTTTCCCTTCTCAGAAAGTTAATAACATGAAATTCATTTCTACTATTCTTAGTCTTTAACTATTTGTCATAAATATGTGCTAGTATTTTGTTCAGTACACAGTAAAGTCAGATACTTTGGTACTTAGAACATATATTGAAAGTACAGGGTTAAACCTTTTTCTTAAAAATTAGATTAAATTTGTAAATTGTCAAATGATGTTCCATTGTACAAATCAAATTTTATTAGTTTTCATAGACATATATCCAGAGAATGAATATATATACATATATATGTGTATTTATATGTATGTATATATAGTACAATACTGTATAAACTAACTATAATTTTCTTCTCTCTATAGGAAATTGATGGAAAAGCTCTACTACTACTGAAGAGTGAACTGATGATGAAGTATATGGGGCTGAAACTAGGACCAGCATTAAAACTATGTTACTACATTGAAAAACTTAAAGAAATAAAATATAATTGAAAATATGCAAATTTAGATTAGAGACAATTCTCAGGTATACTTAAAATGTTTTACTTTAAAAGTAATTTCCTTCTCATCAGTTTGTATTTTATAAAAGGTTTTTATAAAAATATTTTATCAAAATTGTAGTACAATTACATTGATAGTATGTTCTTACTCTTTAAACAACATTGAATATGTTTTATTAGCATACTTATAACTGAAAATTTATTATTTATGTCTTTAATTATTTTTATTGTGTTTACAAGTATACTTCATGTAGCAAACAGAGGAAAACCATTTATTAGGATTAATTTTTATATCTAGAACCAAATAGCTAAACCTCAAAGGGGAAAATACCAGCAACGTAATCTCTATTACAAAACCATGGCAATTTTCTCTCAAAAGAGTTTAATGGTGCACTTAAGTTCTCATCTCCTTCCCCATTCTTCTGTTCATGGTACACTACTACTAGAAAGGAAAGAGCCATATAAATTATTTTCCTTTCTTTTCATGCCCTGGTGGTGTATTTGTTCATACAAAGGGGAAAAAAGCAAGTTTATAAGCTTGCATAAAGTGTTCTTACTAGTCTTTGATATTTTTAGGATAGATTAAAGTGAATAATTTTTGTGGAGGAGATGTTTATTCTACAAGAGTGGATTGGATGGAATTGGATAAACTTTATACCTATTTAATAATTTTCTGAATTTTTGCTAAGCTCAAACATTAGACATTCAATCCTGACATGTCTATTTCCAAGATATTTGTGTCCAATTTTTAAAAAATTATTTTATTTTGTGTTTATTTTTCATATGGATACTTTAGCATATTTATATACTATTCTATATTTGTGAGAATACACAAGTGATTTTTTGATTTATTATGGCACTTTACACTGCCACAAAGGTAATAAAGAACTATATATAGATGTTTATTCCATCAAAAATATGTACATCATTTTACTAATCCCAGTAGCTCTCAGCTTATTATTCAGGTGTTAAACTCTACTTAGATTGGCTCCCACATAGGGAAGCTCTTTATTCTATGCAATATTTCTAATTAATTTACTTATTGAGCCATCAATTCTACTACATTTTAAAAAATACATTAATTCTTACACTGGGGCTCTATTTTTATAAATGAGAGCTTTCAAAGGAAAATGATACTGCGTGCCATTACTTTATATAGTGGTGTAATACATATAAGCTGTCAGAATCAGTTATACATGTATTAGCCATTTGTTCTAAATGTCAACAAAATGTTCACCAGGAAAAGAATGTCCATTTTCTCTTTAAGAATACCAAATGTGTTTTATATAACAGCAGAAATGTATAAAAGATTACTTCACCTATGTCATTTCTGGAAAAACTAGATTCTTAAAATTGATCTTCTTGCAAATTGTTTGTATGAAGATGCTATGTCCAGTTGAGTGGTCCTCAGGTGTTTATAATACTATGTTTTGTTATCTTCAAATTTGGAGAATATAATAAATTTAAATAAACACAGCAATTAATACCTGAGTCTGAGATTTTCTTTTACTTACCTTCTCCACAGTGTATTAATATGTGGGCTTGTTGGTCTTGTAAAACAGGACTTTGAAACTACTTAGTTCTGTACTTAACAGTAAACCCTGGTTTTCCATACCTCAGGAAAGATGCTACTTGCAGTTTTCTGTGTAAGTGAAGTAGCTTGAAATCTCTGGGGCTCATTCTAAAGGCTGAAGCTGTCACATCTTATGAAGTTCCCTGAAACTGGCCCAATGTGAAACTATGTTGGGATAGAATATATACATACACAAATGCTCGCCATCAGAATACACCATCAGATAGTCTTTCTTTCCTCTACTTCCTTTGTATTTTAGAATTTCACATGAACAGTAAATATTTAAGATATCTTTCTCGAGAGTGCTAAGAATCAAACCCAAAGTGATCTATCACTAAGCCATATCTCCAGTCATTTAGTGTTTTCAGTCTCACCTATATAACTTAAACTGACCTTGAACTCACAATGCTTCAACCTCTGTGGTGCTAGAATTGTATGAGTGTGCTTATATTAATTTCTGCTTAGATATTTAATAGTTGGTATTAATATTGTTTTTAAATAAAAAGGTAAAGTGAGGATTTGGAGACATTAGAACCCTTGTATGCTAGTGAAATTTAAAATAGAGTTACTGTGTAAAACAGTTACTATGTTATATATCAAATCGCAAAATTTTTAAAAAGCAGCATCCGATGCTTAGGATATCAGTATTCCAAACAGTCTAAAGGTAAAAATGAATCTTTATCATTAGATGAATGAAGTATGAAACACACTGTGTATGCGTGTGTGCGTGTAGTGTGTGTGTGATTTATTCTTTAAAATGAATGAAATTCTGACACATACTGCCAGGTGAATTACATTAAGCCAGGCACAAGGACAAATACTGTATGAATCCACTTACATGAAATTCAGAAATAGAAGTAACCAGGTGGTCGTTAAAAAGGGAATGGGAAGTTACTGTTTCATTGCCCCAGAATTTCAGTATGGAATGAAAGAAAAGTTGTGGATTTAGATAGTACTAATGGTTGTACAACATTGTAGATACATGTAATATTCATTGTATATTTACAGTAGTAAAGTAGTAAATTTGTGTATATTTATCAAGGTAAATTAGAATAAAAGAAAACGGTTGAAGTAATAGATGTAAAAAGATAAAAAAGCATTTTTCTCTACAAATACTCAGGAGTCATGTAGAAGAGTTCCATTTTAAAGATAAAGCATTCTTTTTTTTAATATTTATCTATTATGTATACAATATTCTGTCTGTGTGTATGCCTGATGGCCAGAAGAGGGCACCAGACCCCATTACAGATGGTTGTGAGCCACCATGTGGTTGCTGGGAATTGAACTCAGAACTTTTGGAATAGCAGGCAATGCTCTTAACCTCTGAGCCATCTCTCCAACCCCAAGATAAAGCATTCTTAAAATATCTAGGCTGGCTGGGCGGTGGTGGCGCACGCCTTAAATCCCAGCACTCGGGAGGCAGAGCCAGGCGGATCTCTGTGAGTTCGAGACCAGCCTGGTCTACAAGAGCTAGTTCCAGGACAGGCTCCAAAACCACAGAGAAACCCTGTCTCGAAAAACCACAAAAAAAAAAATATCTAGGCTGATTTATTTCATCAGTCCCTCTTTCAATCCCATGTCTCTTAGCAGCTGTCTTGCTTATCAGCAACCAGAAAAGTTAAAACCGATTCCCTGTGTATTTCCCATCTCAAGTGGCTTTTTTTATATTGCTTTTATTCTCTTTAAAGACTTTATTATTTTAAACAATTGTTTTACATTTTAAGATTTTATTTATTTATTTATTTATTATGCATACAGTGTTCTGCCTACATGTATTCCCACACCCCAGAAGAGGGCACCAGATCTCATTACAGATGGTTGTGAGCCTCTATGTGGTTGCTGGGAATTGAACTCCAGACCTCTGAAAGCAGCCAGTGCTCTTAACCTCTGAGCCATCTTTTAAACAATGTTTTCTAACTGTCTATACCCTTTCTCATTTTTTTAAGCCTATGCATATTATTAAACACCTTTTAAAGAAGATTTTCCATCTGAACCTCTTCTACTGCATATCTTTTAGACTTTTTTGACGGAATAAACCTTTAAACTGCTAAGTGGTGTGTCTAGGACCTCTGTGTGGCTTTGGTGGCTGGCTGTGCCTGCTTCTCTGGTCACGAAAGCCAAGCCTAAAGCCTAGTTGGAGGTTCCTTTGACCAGGAACTGCATTTAACCCCCCATATCCGAAATGCTGATGCTTGCACTGTGGCAGGCATTTTTGTAAATTTAGCTTTTTTTTGTTTTGTTTTGCTTTGCTTTGCTTTTATTTAATGTACTTGCTGCTCAAGGGCTTCCTCTTAAAGAAGCTGTATCTGTTTTTTGCTGTTTGGTGTTTTTTTTTTTAAAGCTTTCTCAGTCCCTAGGTGGAAATATGGGGCCCACGGTGGAATACCAAAATGTTGTTGGTTTTTGGGTTTTTTGTTTGTTTGTTTTGTTTTTACTCTTTGACTGCCACCAAGTTCCCAAATAATCACATGGAGACTTAACCTTTTCTTTTGCATGTCCAGCCTTTGCTTGGCTTATTTATAGCCTCCTTTTCTTAAATTATCCCATCTATCTTTTGCCTCTGGACTTTTACAACTTTCTCTATTTCTAAATCTCTTTTCTTTCCTTCTTATTCTGTGTCTGACATCTTTACATCATTAAACAAATGCTCCACAGCATAAACAAATGTAACAACACATCATCAACTAATATTCCACAACAGTGCTATATCCCTGCACCTCTGTAGCTTTTCTTACTTTTAAAGTAGCTCATCCTTTATAGTGATTTGGAATCTCAGGTTCCACATTGTGATCCATAATTTTCGTGGGCCCTGGGCTCCTTTGTCACCTTTGTTTCTATTGCTGTGGAATTTGGTCAGGGGGCCACTCCTCACTGTCACAGTGTCTGACCAAGAAAATGAGGAAATGGATCTTTTGTAAATAGTCTCACCTGCTATTGATCCAAATAACACAACACATGCCTCCTTTAAACCTGTCAAATCTCCCTATTCCACTTCCAGTGTACCAGTATACCTGCCTCCTTCCAGCCTCTGCTTTATTTTCTTTAACCTTGTGTATTTTTTTTTTTTTGGTTTTTTTTTTTTTTTGTTTTTCGAGACAGGGTTTCTCTGTGGTTTTGGAGCCTGTCCTGGAACTAGCTCTGTAGACCAGGCTGGTCTCAAACTCACAAAGATCCCCCTGCCTCTACCTCCCAAGTGCTGGGATTAAAGGTGTGCGCCACCACCGCCCGGCAACCTTGTGTATTTTTATATTGTCCACAATTGATATTGCATCCCATCATGAACCCTTGTTTATCTAATGGGCACAAGGACCTTAAGAACAGCAATCCAACTAGAATCTTTAAACACTGGCAATAAATAAATCTCAGGTGTATTTGATTCTGCCATGAGAGTGGTTAAGCTGCTACCTTAAGACTGGGTTGTGCTGTTGACAGAAATGACACTGAGCTAAAGGCATTCTGTTATCTTCATAATTATTGATGTCAATTATGTGTCACTGGGATATGGGTACTTCTGTAGCTCAAATATGTGGTGATATATAACTGATACACCTCCTTCCTTACATCATAAGAGTAGTTGTACATTGACTGTCTTTTCCCACTAAAGTGAATTCTTTTTTTTTTATAATTTTTTTATTAAGAAAAGAAGAAAAAAAACATAAACAAAAACAAGTTTCCACCTCCTCCCAGCCTCCCATTTCCCTCCCCCTCCTCCCACCCTTCTCCCCCTCCTCCCACCCTTCTCCCCCTCCCCCCACTCCTCTCCCCCTCCCTCTCCAGTCCACAGAGCAGTCCGGGTTCCCTGCCCTGTGGTAAGTCCAAGGTCCTCCCCCCTCCGTCCATATCTAGGAAGGTGAACATCCAAACTGGCTAGGCTTCCACAAAGCCAGCACATTAAGTAGGATCAAAACCCCGTGCCATTGTCCTTGGCGTCTCATCAGCCCTCATTGTTCGCCATGTTCAGAGAGTCCGGTTTTATCCCATGCTTTTTCGGTCACAGTCCAGCTGGCCTTGGTGAGCTCCCAGTAGATCAGCTCCACTGTCTCAGTGGGTGGGTGCACGCCTCGTGGTCCCGACTTCTTTGCTCATGTTCTCCCTCCTTCTGCTCCTCATTGGGACCTTGGGAGTTCAGTCCAGTGCTCATGTGTGGGTAAAACAGAGAAGTCGACCAATGGAATCGTATAGAAGACCCGGATTTTATCCCACAAACCTATGAACACCTCATTTTAGATAAAGTGAATTCTTAAGGGCAGTCAGTGAGTTTCATTAGTTTGATTATTGGTACCTAGCACATAGGTAACCCAGTCACACATTGAATGAGTAATCTTAGGACCCAAATATAAAGTTGGTATTTTAGTACTAAATATATATCTCTCCACATATAAGTAATGCCATAAATTGCTCTTTAGCCTTTAGATTATGTTTGAATGGTTTTGCTTTCTGTTTTAAATACATACTATAAGGCACTGAAGCAATGGGAAGGAGTGAGTAAAAGTCCCAGTCAGTCATCTGACTTTAACAGGATGTTTTGCTGGCAGTCACTGGAGTACTCTTGCTTTCTCACTAAATATTTGAATGAAAATGAAAACCAGGGTGGGCAGGCAAGATTCTGCTAATCTTTCAAATATTCCTACTAGCTCAAAGGTCAGTGATACCAGACTGAGAAGATGGGTACACCACTGATGCATGATTAAATAAAAATTGAGAGACTAAAATTGGGATTCAGTCTGGAGATCAGGAAAGCAAAGTAACCAGCCACTGGCTCTTACCTCTACCTCAGTCTGAAATGGCGATCTTGCTCCAGGAATCTCAGAATGAGACTGTGTTGAGAGCTGTCCTCCCGTTTTATAATCCTCTAGTTCTGGCATTAAAGCTGTGCACCGCCCGGTTTCTATGGCAACTAATGTGGCTACTGAGATTAAAGGAGTGAGTTACCATTGCCTGGTCTGTAAGGCTGACCACTGGGACTTTTTTTACTCTCTGATTTTCAGGCAAGCTTTTTTGATTAAAATGCAAATGAAATGTCACTACATATCACTAACTCAGAGATATGTCTGATTTCTGGATACACTTTAGCATCACATCTTTAGATTCCATGAAGTATGATTCGTGGCTTGGCCATACTTCACCTTTTGATTTTTCTACAATTCAAAACACCCTTCAGACCCTAGCCAAGGAATCAGAGAAAACTGGTGTAGTTCTTGCACCATGAGACTTGTACATCTAGCCTTCGTAACTAGACAGTACACTAACGGAAGGTACTGAAGCAAAAAACAACAAACAGGATCAGTGACTACATTCTCTCTGTATGTGTGTGTGTCTCTCTGTGTGTGTGTGTGTGTGTGTACACAGTGGCAAGGAGCTAGAATATGGATTAGTTACTTGTTGCAGCGACAAGAAGCAACAGGAGGGAAAGGAGTATATTTAAGATATGGTTTTTTTTGTCAGGAATTAGAGGATACAATCCATTATAGTGGGAAAAGTGATGATAATAGTTCATGGACAACTGTGGAGACATAACTTGCTCATGTATGAGAAGACCAGGAAGCAGAGATAGGAGGAAGCATGGTCAGTCTATCAACTTCAAAATCTACCCCACAGTCGCGCGGTGGTGGCGCATGCCTTTAATCCCAGCACTTGGGAGGCAGAGGCAGGCTCATTTCAGTGAGTTCAAGGCCAGCCTGGTCTTTAAGAGCTAGTTCCAGGACAGGCTCCAGAGCTACAGAAAAAAACCTATCTCGGAAAAAAAAAGATCTATTTCTCCAGCTAAGACCCACCTCCCAAACAGTTTTCACACATGTAAGCCCGTAAGGGAGATTTCACATTCAGACAATTGTAAGGTTGGTGAAATTGATCCCGTGAGAGTACTGAATAATGGCTGTCATTTTAGCATGCAGAAGTAAACCAGATAAGCCTTGACTTCAGGGGACATGCAGCAGGTCTTGAGAAAGAGCACTAAAAATAAAACTACATAAGTAATCTGCAAATGTAAAAAGTTCAGCAAAAACTGAAGTAGCCATGTAAAAGTAACCTTTCCATGGTGAAGAGTACAGTCTGAATAAATATTGATTTCACTAAACTGTGGGACAACAGGCAGGTGCAAAGGAGATGTGTATTGAAGGCAATGGCTAATGAGCATGAGAATTTCTATTAATATATACCTCTAGCTTCTCTGGTAGGTGTGTGGATTTCTTTTAAATGGGTCATAAATACATTTGATGATCATTTTGGAAACATTTTCTATTTTTCTCCCTATAGTAACCAAGTATTCCTATGTCACTGAATGAATAATTTGCCAAATGTTAAATAATGCTAAAAATATACAAGACTTCTATGAATAAGAAGGAAAAGGTTTGCTTTTACTATTACTTTGTATTTATTTCCAATGTTTTCTCTTTAAAATAACATACAAAATAAAGGGTTCATTATGTCTCATATTATGTTTTTTTGCTCATATTCATCCCCTATTACTCCCTCTTGTTCTCACTTTTTCCTCTCACTGAGCTCCTTCCTCCTCATCAGTAGTCTTCCTTTTATTTTAATATATTTGTTTGAATCTTGACTATTTGTATGAAAGAAAATGTTATATTTGTCTTTCTGAATCTGACTTATTTCACTTAATATCACTCCAGTTTGATCTATCTTCCTGCAAATGACACAATTTCCTTCTCCTTTGCTGCTGAATAAAGTTGCATTGTTCATAGATACATTTTCTTGGCTATTGATCTTATCTGCCTAAGGTGATTCTGTATCTTAATGTTAATAGTGCCACAAAAATATGGGTATATAGTTATTTCTCTGGATGCTGACTTAGATTTTTTTGAGGTGTATAACAAGTAGTGGTATAGCTGGAGCAGATACTAGTACTGTTTTTTAACATATTTCAGGAACAAGATACCAATCTTCATAGTGACTACATTAATTTGCATTCCCACCAGCATTGCATAAAGATTCCTTCTACTTCCATCCTTGCCTGTTTTCTTCATGATGGCCATTCTGACTGGAAAGAGATGGACTCTCAACGAAGTTTTAATCTTCATAGCTAAGGATGTTGATTGAATTTTTTTCTCTGAGAGATAAAACATCCCAATGTGGTCCCTTGACAAAGGCACATATCTCAGCTAGGGACTCCCATTTTCAGACCCCATCTGCTTGCTGAATAAGAAGTGTAGTGGAGCCAAGGAATCTGTTTGATAAACCTTCCAGGAATACTGATGCACCATCATTTGTGAGAACCATTTCTGGGGTTTGGGAGCCATAGAAGATTTGTGTTTACCAGCCAAAACCCAAATCCTCCTAGTTGGGAGAATTTGAGTGAACTTGCAGGATGTGATGTTAAGGGGAAGAAATCTGTCATCAAACATGAGCAATATAAAGTAATCAAACTCACAAACAAAGTAGAGCAATCTTCAAGGACCAGAGGAACAGTAAATAGAATGTGTTATGCTAAGGCTATAAAGTTTTGGTTGTGAAAGATAGGTAGGAGAGTTTTCCAGAAAAGCCCAGTGACCATAGTAAACAATACTGTGATGTGCAGTCAAACACTTGCTAAGGGGGTACACCTTAACTGGTTTCAGTTACTGACGTGACTGTGAGCAAATACATGAAAAAAGGAATGGGCTTATTTATGCTCATGATTTCATACATATATTTAACATCTGTTTACAAATGACAGCTAAAGCAAAACTGATGAGCTGAAAACTACAGCGTATAAAACTTAGTAAGATTGAGGCAGTAGGGAAGGCCTTGGACCTTCCCAAAAGCAGTATGCCTTACCCTCTCTATGGGGTATAGGGAATGGAAGGAGGGAAGGGAATGGGAACTTGGATTGGTATGTGTAATAAAAAAATATATAGTTTTCTTTTAAAATAAATAAAAAATTTTTAAAAAGTCAAATATAGAGTGAGGCAGACTTGTTAGTGGAGATACAGTAGGGGAAACCATGTGGAGATGTGGGGGACTAAGAAATGCTGGGAGAAGGCCATTGGAAAGGAGTTTAGTGGTCTGAGTCCCTGTTCATGATAGGTGTAATGGCTATTGAATATTGGGGATTGTTTCCAGTATTGTTGATTCTAGAATTGTTTATATGAATGCCTCCCCAGTTTAGTATAGGGTATAAGCCTAGCTAATAAACTAGAAGTATGGAGTGATAGTAATTTGAGAATTACAGTATCCAGAGAAGAAAAAAATGTAGCCTAAAAGGAGTAAAACATGTCTTTGGCCAAAATATAAATGAAGAAAATCTCAAACCCTTGCTGCAACCTGCACAGTGGCAATTAAGATCTGAAGAAAGGACAGACACATGTACCAAAAATCTGGCATTAGATGGGTTGGGCACTCTGATTGAGATGCACCAGCAGCATGGAAGCTCAGTACTTTTTAAAAGAAAAGGTTAACTTTTTTTGCATTTATTTTACATACCAGCCAATTTCTCTTATCTCTTTCTATCCCCTCCCCTTGCTCATTTACCAGCCCTCCCCATTCTCTCCTCCTCCATATCCATTCAGGAAGGGGCAGGCCTCCTATGGATTTGCACATCAAGTACTGAGCTCCTCGGGTTGAGACAGAGCCAGGTAGTCCAGCATGGGCAACAGGTTACCAAAAGCCATCTAAGCACCAGGGAGAAAGAGGTCCTGCTTTCCTTGTTCTAAGTCTACTAAGAGATGAAGCTACACAGTTGTCACACATATGCAAAGGGCCTATAGAGTGGTATTTCATTGGTATTTTAATGAATAAGGCCTGAAGATCAGTGTTGGGTGAAGCATTGCTTGTTATTCCTGGCCTCTCAGCCATGAAATAACCATTTCGAAAACCATATTATTTGTAATACTGTTTAGCCAATAGCTTAAGTGTATTTCTGGCTAAACTCATATCCTAAACTAACCCATTTCTATTATTTTGTATATCACCACGTGGCTGTGCCTTACCAGCTAAAGATCTCAGCATCTGTGTCAAGCGGTGGATCCATGGCTTCTCCTAACTCCGCCTTCTTCCTCCAGTGCTACAGGCCAAGCCAGCTTTCTTATTCATTAATCAGTAAAATCAACACATAGACAGAAGGATCTCCCACACCAGATCAGAAAAGTAAAGCAGCCACACTGGCCAGCCTTACAGACCAGGCAGCAATGACACACACCTTTAATCCCAGTAGCCACCCTAGTTGCCATAGAAACCCCAGCTGGTAGTCATGCACGCCTTTAATCCCCAAACTAGAAAGGTTTATAAAACTGTTCTCAGAGCTGGGCGGTGGTGGCGCACGCCTTTAATCCCAGCACTCGGGAGGCAGAGGCAGGCGGATCTCTGTGAGTTCGAGACCAGCCTGGTCTACAAGAGCTAGTTCCAGGACAGGCTCCAAAACCACAGAGAAACCCTGTCTCGAAAAACCACAAAATAAATAAATAAATAAATAAATAAAAAATAAAACTGTTCTCAGTCTCATTCTAAGGTTTCTTGGAGGCAGGATCACCATTTTTAGAATGCGGTAGAGGTAAGAGCCAGTGGCTGGCTGCTTTGCTTTTCTGTTCTTCAGGTTGACCCCCAATATCTATCTCTGAGTTTTTATTAATCATACTTCAGGACTGGGTCAGCCATGCAGGCTTCCTAACTGTTAGCCTAGTGTCCATGAGCTCTCGTGAGCTCAGGTCACTGCATTTGTGGTTTCCCCTATCATAACCCCCTTGGCTCATACAATCCCTCCTCCCTTTCTTCTGCAAGACTTTCAGAGCTCAGCGCAGGACTTTTATTATATATACTATTGAGAAAGAGGGTTAGTTTGCTATACAGAGCTAAAGAAGGAGAAAGCAAATTAGCTAATCTCTGTAGGGGCATAGTTTTAGGTTGCAGTCATCTGTGTGGAAAAGCTGTGGTTGAGAGTTTCTATATGCATTGATTTCCCCTAAAGGTCAATCATTTATAACATCTGTACATGACCCAGACAAAGGCTATGCCATTTCTCTGAGCTTGATTTGCAAAAAGCTTTGCTATTCCCTTGGATTTGAGGCATTGGGGTTCCTGCCATAGCTGTGATCATGGTAATACACATTCACTCAGGACTTAAAATCCCCACAAGCCCTCGATTTTTATTTGTTTTAGTGGCTTATTCTTTTTATTTTTTTGAGAATAGAAAAAAATAATTAAAGCATCAAATTGTACAAATTACAAATCTGTTCCAAAATATACTTACATTAAATAAAATATGCTTTTCAGTAAGATCTACAGTGAATGACTATGCATTCCAGGAAGCTTCACATCTAGGCAGGGCCAACATTCGTGGAAGAAGCTAAGAGAAAGTGCATCCAATCACAGTTTATAGCGGGTTTCTTATTGCCAATCTGCCAGTCACACCAAACATGTCATTACATCACTGGTGCAGGACACCGACTTTGTTGGGGTTAAGGGAAGCAAGTGCTATCCTCAATGGTGAGTTCATTACAACTTCGGAGGAATCCCACAGCCTAGACAGAGTGTCAGGAAACATGTTAAGGGAAGCGGACAACGCTCTCGAAGCCCAGACACTTTCTTGCTGTGCTGTGTATCCAGGAGGATGGTCTTCTTCAGGACAAGGTCGCAAGACTGGGACAAGCCCAAGGGGCTGACAGGGAGTATGAGGATGGGGAGGAGGGCTTCCTCTAGCTGTTTCACATCAGAGACAACTGTGACAAAGTCCTCAGCACTGCAATCTCCCCTCTTATCATCTGGCATAGCGCTTGATGTATTCATCCATTTTGTCTTGGAAATCTTCCTTGTCTCGTAAATGATGTTCTGCTGCTTCAATATTCAGTGGATCATCAAAATTCAAGAGATCAGTAAATAAAGAGTTTAATCCCCAAACAACATCCTTCAATGTCCTAGTGGGAGCCCAGCCAGTGCCATCAATTGAGTGTTCTCTTAGTAAACTTAGACATATTTCCCCTGTTTCTGTGATATTGGGATGCCAGATTTTAGTCAAGCATTTCACCCTGGGAGGCACCATGCTGTAGGCTTCAGGAACTTCAGTTTCAAACTGAAATGTTCCACCCTGGTAGTGTAACTCTCATTTGGGCTTACAGTCAGCTGAAAGCAATGAAGCTTGTTTGGATCAGGAAAGTGTACTTTACATGTACAGGGTAAATTAGCTTCAAGTTCTGTAACCTCTTTTACAAGCAACTTGTCTCTCATAGAGACCCGTCGAGTAGAGTCAGATGTGGAGGCAGATGTCTGGGATCCTTTGAGACCATCATCCCGCTTCAACTTGCTTGCCAGCGTTAGCATTACTGCTACCTTTCTTCTGGAAGACCGGCAAGAGTAGGGCTAAGTAAGGACCATGTCTCCAGACAACAACTTTAATCACTGCACTCAGGAGGTAGAGGCAAGCCATGTAATGATTCCTGCGCGAGATGGACCAAGCCACGGGTGGGTTCAAACCACGACCACTGAGAGCCCAGTCGATTCTGCGAGCAAGAGACCTTGGCAGGTTGAAAACCAGAGGCCTCACGGTCTACAGACAGAGCTTAAGTGAGGAGTTTATTGAGTTAAGGGTAAAGGGAAGAAAAGAGAGAGACAGAGACCTGCTTGCCTCTTCAGAAAAAGAGGGAAGAAAGCAGAGATAGGTGGAGCTTGTTAAGTATTTTTCCTTGGCCGACAACCCTCTCTGCCAATGCAATAATCCCAGTCAGACCAAATTAGAAGATGCCCAGGTTTAATGGGTGCCAGCACTCCCGGATGCCCTCCCGCCCCGAAAACATGGAGAGATGAACAGAGAATGGAAAGACCACAGAAAAACAGAAGACCACCTAGTGGCTTATTCTTAAAGTAATTAAATTGGAGTCGCTGGAAAGATATCTCAGTAGGTAAAGAGCTTGCTATGCCTGCATGAGAACATGAGTTCAGAATCCACATAACATACCAGAAATGACTAAATTTACCTGTAATCCCTGCAGACACAGGGGAGGCAGAGACAGAAGGATTCCTGGGGCTTGCTGGCCAGTCAGTCTAGCCAAATTTGTGAGCTCCAAGTTCAGTAAAACACCTTATCTCAAAAAATAAGGTGGAGAGTAAAAGAGGAAAATATCAAGCATGGATCTCTGGCCTACACATACACACACACACACACACACACACACACACACACACACCCCACATGCACACTTTGGAGATCACATAACTGGACAATATGTAATTAGGCCTGTTGTAATAGAAGCGGCGGGGCTGCGTCCCCAGCACCCCGGCCACCTGCTAGCTTATGCCCCTAATTACACAGACACTGTATTCTTTTAAACACTGCTTGGCCCATTATATCTAGCCTCTTCTCGGCTAACTCTCGCACCTGGACTAGCCCATTTCTAATAATGTGTAGCACCAGCACCAAGGTGCGCTTACTGGGAAGATTCTAGCCTACGTCCATCCTGGGTCGGAGCTTCATCGCATGTGCCTCAGAGAGAGGGGACAATGGCGTCTCTCTGAGCTCACTTCCTCTTCCTCCCAGCATTCTGTTCTGTTTACTCCTCCCACCTATGTTTTAACCTATCAGGGCCAAGCAGTTTCTTTATTGCTTAACCAATGAAATCAACAGATTGATATATGACACTCCCACATCATAGTCCTTCTATAGCTTTGCTAAATATGTCACATCTGATGTGTGTATGTTAACAGGATAACAATGGTTTGGAGCCATGTCCCCCTTCTCGACCCGCCCAGCAGGTCCTAAGTTACTCCAGGGTCTTGAAGATGCACTATCTGAAAGACATGAGGGGAAAGAGAAACGGATGCCAAGCGGTATTCTTTGTCAAGGCATCCATTTATTGAAGCAAGTTTCATGTCTTAAATACTCCTCAGTGAGAAGCTCAGGCAGGGGGAACTGAGGAAAGGGGGAAGGATGAAGGGGGAAGGGGGAAGGGAAGGAGGGGCTCGGTAGCTAGGCAACTAAGCAGGGCAGTTTGGCAGCTAAGCAGGGCAGTTGCAAGGTCAGTGGCTAGAACACCTGCTGTTAGTGATAAGCAGCAAGCAGTGAAGACACTCTGTGGTGCTTTCCAAAGCTTGACTCTCCACGGTTAGCACGTAATGTTTTGGCTAACTTAAAGTTTTCTGTCTCAAGATATTTACTTCAAGGCCCTGTGAGATGTGAGAAAGGAGAAGCATGAAATGGCTCCTGACACCCCTTTTCTGTGCTTTCTGTATGTTTGAGTATATCCATCAAGTCCATAATTATATTTTTACAGAAGAAAGGGTTTATTCAGCTTATGGTTCTAGAGGGATATGAGTCCATCATGGCAGAGAAGCAAGGCAGCAATCAGCAGACATGTCAGCTAGAGAAGAACCTGAAGGCTCATGTCTTAAACCACAAACATGAAGCAAAAAGAGCAAGTCCATGTTTTGATTTTTGGTTGTTTGTTTTTTGTTTGGTCGTCTGATTGTTTTGGTTGATTGGTTTCTCTTTATAGTCCTGGTTGTCCTGGAACTTGCTCTGTAGACCAGACTGGCCTCAAACTCGGAGATTAATCTGCCTCTGCCTCCCACATGCTAGGATTAAAGATGTGCACCACCGATGTGGGATTCCCCTCTGTATGCTGTGAATATGTTTTATTGCCATTGGTTGGTAAAGAAGTTGTTTCGGCCAGTGGCTTAGCAGAATAGAACAAGGTGGGAATTCCAAGTAGATAAAGGAGGAAAGAAGGCGGAGTCAGGAAGCCGCCATGTAGCTGCTGGAAGAGAAAGATGCAAAGATGTGAACCACCAGGCAGAATCTTGCCAGTAAACCACAAGCCTCATGGTAAAATATAAAATAATAGAATTTTTTTAATTTAAGATGTAAGAGCTAGCGAAAAATATGCTTAAGCTATTGGTCAAGCAGTATTGCAATTAATATAGTTTCTGTGTGATTATTTCGGGTCTGGGTGACTGGGAAATGAACAAGTGGTCTCCATCTACATGCCACCACTGCCCAGCTAAGTCCATGTTTCTTCAACTAAAAATGGAGCTGAAGAACTTATTGTGCTGTCACAAAGACTTACCAACAGTAAAGGATTTCTAAATGCCCAATGGTAAACCGTTAATCTGGTTCTTGTAGTTACTATGAGTGGCTCCCACCTGGCAGCACTGGAAAATGGGACAGATTGCTATCTGCATCTTTCCAATTCCTTTTTTGAACACCAGTGGGTTTGTCTTTGTGTGTGTGTGTGTGTGTGTGTGTGTGTGTTTGTGTTCTGTTTGTCTTGTTTTGCAATCTTGAAAAATACTATTATGGGACAGGCAGCGAGCTCCACCCTCCTGAAGCTAGTCTGATCACATTTCAAGGACTTCAATCACCAAGCTGAGACTCTGGGGTTATTTGTTATTTATTTATTTATTTAGTATACAACATTCTGTCTGTGTGTATGCCTGCAGTCCAGAAGAGGGCACCAGACCATGTGGTTGCTGGGAATTGAACTCAGGACCTTTGGAAGAGCAGGCAATGCTCTTAACCTCTGAGCCATCTCTCCAGCCCCTCTGGGGTTATTTGTATGGCCAGGGAAGTTAACAAACTTTTGCAACATTGAATGGCCATCCTTCAACATTGAATGGCTAGAAGTGGGCACCTTCCATGGCCCCATCATATATCAGGTTAAAGATATCGTGTATTGAAGAACCCTGGATGCCCTAGCCAGGTCTCCTACATCACCACTTGGCAACATTTGGTGGAAAGCCCCCCTTCTTGCTTGAAACACTTCCTGCCACCTGCCCCAACAGTCTTGCAGGTGAAAGAAGCAGAGTCGAAGAAGGATTGTAAACCAGAGGTCCTAGCCCTATTCTGTGCCAGAGGAGGAGCTTTACCCACCTCCTTAATGTTCCTGCGTCAGTCTCCACACAAGCCCCCCGCTGCCAGATCGCTACAGGTAAACCTAGCCCCGGAGAAGGGGAAGGAGGCATGGAAAGTCCACCTCACACCTGATCCTGGACTAAAACATATGTAGCACAGGTAGCACAGGCAGATTCCACGATAGTTGCCCTACCCCTAAAGGCAACCTCTCCCCAAACTGGATGGCGGGTAATATATGACACATATCCTTTTTGCCACAAGTGACATTTATAACTGGAAAATGTAAAACTACAAGTTTTCAGAGAAACCCTCTGCCCTGCTAGACTTATTAGATACTGTAATGAACACTCATGAGCCCACTTAGGATGATGGTCAGCAGCTCTTGCAGGTACTGTTAGTTACAATAATCTCAAGAGGAGACTCTACACCGATAAACATAATTTCAATCAGACCAGATTAGACCAAATCAAAGATGCCCACGTTTAATAAATGCAGTG
The DNA here is from genome assembly GCF_018167655.1 of Microtus oregoni. Classification (NCBI taxonomy): domain Eukaryota; kingdom Metazoa; phylum Chordata; class Mammalia; order Rodentia; family Cricetidae; genus Microtus; species Microtus oregoni. The sequence continues at coordinate 72,572 of NW_024543997.1, read as the reverse complement.
CTCCCAGGTGGCTAGGAGAGCGTGGCTAGAAGAAGGAAGAGACAGAATGGGGATACATGCAAAAGCTAAAACCACATGTTCCTTCTCTGGGTAGCAGCCTAAATAGCCTGTGGGAGTGATCCTGACCCTCCCTGGGAAGGAGTCAGCCTTTGGCAGGCTTTCCTGGAGGTGGAGTCTGGACCAAGGCAACTCCCAGGAGGAGGGGGCTTCCAAAGATGGATGTTGGGTATTACACTGTTCACAACTGAGAAGCGTGTATGGATTCTAGCTGCTGCCCAGAAGTTTGTTCCAGGACAGACTGGCCAGCCTACGGCTATTCAGTCCGATATCGATGAGGTATTTCCCTTAACCTGCCCTGAATGGGATCACAGTGATCATGCAGGTAAGAAGAGGCTGAAAGTCTACTGGCAGATTCTAATGGGGGGATCTCTGTGAGACTGCAAGAAGATCCCCAAATTTATCCAAGGTAGGATGAGACTCTGGAAGCTTTCCTGGAGTGGCTGATGGAGACTTACAGAACCTTCACTCCTTTTGACCCAGAAGCAAGAGAAGATCAGTCTGCTGTCAATATGGCTTTTGTGACCCAGGCAGTACTGGATATCCAATGGAAATTACAGCAACTGGATGGATTTGCAGGGAAGCAATTGGCTGAGCTTGGAACAATAGAAGAAAAAGTTCCTAACAATAGATAAACTCCTGAAGAAAAATAGACTAAGGGTCTTGCCAGAATATTGCTGGTAGCCACAGGGAAAGAAAGGCCAAATACAAGGAAGTTTCAAAAAATGAGAAAAAGGACAGGAGACAGGCCCCTTCCCAAGAAGAGGCATGGGCACACCCCTGCCTCCAGAGAGACCAATGTGCCTATTGCAAGGAAATGGGACACTGGAAGAACAAGTACCCAAAGAAACAAGGAGTGAAATGGACATAGGTCTTTGAGATAGAGGAACTTAGTGACTGAGGATTCTGGTTCTCATGTCTCCTCCATGAGCCCTGGGTAACCTTAAAGGTAGAGGGGAAGCCAGTAGACTTTCTAGTGGACACAGGACTCTATTCTAAAACAGTCCATGGGACCCTTGTCTGATAAAAATACCTGGATATAAGAGGCCACTGGAACTGACTGATGCTCATGGACTACCCACAGAAAGGTCAACTTGGATGTGGGACAGGTAACCCCCTCATTTATGACCATCCCAAGATACCTGTATCCACTCTTGGACCATGACTTCCTGAAAACAAATGGGAGCCGAGATCCAATTTGGGCCCCAGGAATTGCAGGTCCTAAATGAAGATGGCCCCATCCATGTGTTAACCATGGCACTGGAGGAAGAATATAAGCTCTCGGCCACATGCTTTCTAGACACTGACAATAATCCATTCCTGGAGAGACTGTGGGAGGAGATTCCAGGGTTATGGGTGGAGAGAAATCAGGTGGGACTGGCTAAGCATCAGACCCAAATCCTGGTCCAGCTAAAAGAAAATATTTGTCTGGCCAGAGTCCACCAAAAAAAAAAAAAGAGGGGGAAGTGATGGAGAATTGTCTGTAATCTGTCAATCATGTTTTAAATAAATGCTGATTGGCCAGGCAGGAAGTATAGGTGGGAAAACCAGACAGGAAATAGAAATGATACAATGAGAACAGGAGAATTCTGGGAAGGAGGAAGTTGATTCCTCCCATTCCTGCCCAGACCACCAAAGGAGCAGGATGTGAGCTGCCCTGCTTAAAAAAGGTACTGAGCCACATGGCTACCATAGATCAGAAAAATGGGTTAATCAAGATGTGAGAGTTAGCAAGTGAGAGGCTAGAGCTAATGGGCCAATCAGCTTTATAATTTATGGAGACCTATGTGTGATTTTCTTTGGGGCTAAACAGTTCTCAGGTACGGGGTGGGACAGAAACCCAAACAAGCAGGCCTGGCCCTTCATGTTACATATGGGTGGAGAGAAATCAGGTGATACTGGCTAAGCACCAGACCCAAATCCTGGTCCAGCTAAAAGAAAACACCTGTCTGGCCAGAGTCCACCAATACCCCATACCCCAAGAGGCCAAAATGGAAAGGAAACCACACATAAATTGACTCTGTTCCAGTTGGCTTGGAACATTCCCCTCCTCCCAGGTAGAAAGCCCCATTCCAGTGACTACCCACTTTTACAAGACGTGTAAGAAGTTAACAAAAGTGTCGAGGAAATATACACCACAGTGTCCAACCCATAAACTTTATTAAGTAGCCTGCTACCTGAATGGATCGTTTATACTATGCTGGATCTCAAGGATGCCTTCTTCAGTCTGCAACTGGTCCCACGCAGCCAGCCTCTGTTCTCCTTTGAATGGAACTACCCAGACCACGGTTTTAATGGACAACTGACCTGGACCAGGGTGTCTCAAGGATATGAGAACTCAGCTACCATTTTCAATGAGGTGCTCCACAAGGATTTGGATGAGTACAGATGATCTCATCCCCAAATAAATCTCTTGCAATTTGTATATGACCTCCTTATAGTTGCTGTGGATGAGAAAATCTGTTACATGGAGACCACCACCATGCTCAAGGAGCTGGACCAGATGGGGTACCCAAAGCACAGATTTGCAAGAGAGGGGTAATATATCTTGGGTACATATTCAAGAGGGAGCACGCATGTTATACCAGGCTTGGAAAGAGACCATTCTTTTTTAAAATTTTTCTTTTTATAAAAGAAAACAAGCTACCTTTTTTGTTTTACATACTAGTCCCAGTTCCCACTCCCTCCCCTCCTCCCAAACCCTCTCTTTTCCCTCCCACAAACCCCCTATCCACACATGAGAGAGGGCAAGGCACATTGCTCTGAGGAAGGACCAAGGCCCTCCCCACTATATTCAGGCTGAATAAAGCATCCCACCAAAGATAATGGGTTCCAAAAAGCCAGTACAAGCAGCAGGGACAAATCCTGGTGCCATTGCCAGTGGCCTCACAGTCTTCCCCAGCCATATAACTGTCACCCACATTCAGAGGGACTAGTTTGGTCCTATGCTGGTTCCTTCCCAGTCCGGCTGTAGTTGGTGAACTCCCATTAGCTCAGGTAAAATGTTTCTGTGGGTATTCCCATCATGGTCTTGACATTTTTGCTTATATTCTCACTCCTCCAACTCTTTTTTTTTTAGTATAATAAAGGGCTATTTATTTAAGGGTATACTCACAGATCACAGTCCTCTGCTCGAATGGGGAATCCAGCTGCCAGAAGAGAGCACTCCTCTCACTCTTCAACTGACTTTGGGAGCTCAGCCCAGTGCTCTGCTGTGGGTCTCTGCCTCTGTTTCCATCAGTTGCTGGATATAGGTTCTATAATGACATTTAAGATAGTCATCAATCTGACTATAGGGCAAGGCCAGTTTGGGCATCTCCACTATTGCTTAGGGTCTTAGCTGGAGTCATCCTTGTGGATTCCTGGGAATTTCTCTAGTGCCAGGTTTCTTAATAGCCCCATAGTGGTTCCCTCAATCGGAATATCTCTTTTCTTGCTCTCCGTCTCTGTCCTTCCCCCATCTTGACTATCCCATTCCCTCAAGTTTTCCTTCTCCTCCTCTTCTCCCCTCCTCCTCCCCTTCTGCCCTCCCTTGTCTCCCCACCCTCCCAATTTAGTCAGGAGATCTTTTATATTTCCCCTTCCCAGGAGAATCTATATATGTTCCTCTTAAGGTTCACCTTGTTACTTAGCTTAAGAAACAATTCTTAACATTCTGATCCCAAAAACTCAGAGACAGATTTGGTCTTAATGCAGCCATCCTGCTACCTGACCCTGACTTGGCTGTAAACCATGATTGCTCAGTGATGCCTAGCCAAGTCCAAAGCTTGAGGTCAGACCTGACAGACATTCCATGGCCAGATGCTGAGGCAGTCTACTTCACAGATGGGGGCAGCTTCGCGCAGGATGGAACCAGGTATGCAAGTGCTGCAGTGCTAACCTTTAACTCCCTAAAATGAGCCTCTGCCCTACCACCAGAGACCTTGACTCAGTGGGCCAAACTGTTTATCCTAACCCAGGCCCTTAAGATGGCCCAAGGAATGATTGCTAACATTTTCATGTACAGCCCGTATGTTTTCACCATGACTCATGCCCACGGACTCATTTATAAAGAGAGAGGATTGTTTAGAGCAAAAGGAAAAACCATTAAAAACATGGATGAAATTCTGCCCTTACTAGAGGCAATTTGGCTACCTCTTACGATAGCCATCATCCACTGCCCAGGGCACTAAAAGGGTTTGAATGATAGGGCCAAGGGAAATAGACTGGCAGATGAGGCTGCTTAAGAGGCTACACTGGGCAGTGCCATGACTGCCCTGATAACCATGGTTTTCCCCGGACCTTTCCTCAGCTCCTTGCTATAGCACAGAAGATAAGAAGGACAATGAGAAATGTCAAGGACTTTATCAAAAGGACAGATGGCTCCATATAGCAGATGGTTGAATAGCTCTTCCCTCAGATTTTGCTAAACAACTTATTCATCAGATACACCTAAATACCCACTTAGGACACAGGAAGCTTAAAGAACTGTTGAGAAGTGCCAACTACAAGATCTTTCATCTCGGGTCCCCAGTAGACAATATGATTTCACACTGCCCTATTTGTAAGGCAGTAACCCCATGGGACAAGGAGGCTTGGCGGTCAGGCCGTGTGGACAGCGACCAGATGCCACCTGGGAGATAGAGTATATGGAAATCAGACTGGTTTTCTATGGGTATAACTACCTCCTAGACATCATAGATACATTTTCAGGTTGGGTTGAGTCATTTCCCATGCCCTATATAAAACAAGAAATACCCTCTATACCCAGGGTCTGACCCCATTCAAGATCATCTGTGGGAGGCCCCTTACCCTTCTGCCTAACCTCCAATATGAGATTCTTGCAGATTTTGACCACCAAATGTTCCTGAAATCCTTGTGGGCTCTACATAGAGTCCAGAAATGGCTCTGGCCTGATATATGCCAGACCTATTAATCAGCTCCCCCTTGTAACCCCCATTGCTTTGAACTATATGATGAAATCTGGGTTAAGACACATAACCACAAGACACTTGAGCCTCATTGGAAAGGCCCTTAAACATTGATCCTGACAACACCCACAGCTGTAAAAGTTGGCAGGATTAGGACTTGGATCCACTACTCCTACATCAAGTTTGTGGGACTAGAGATGACCTAAACAGTTGAGCCACAGCCACAAGAGCTATAGATTGTCAGGCCAGCCTGAGGCATCAAGGTGGAGAGTCCAGCATCTAAGGTGAGTCCCCGAGACCCATTAAAGCTAAGGCTCAAATGTTGCTAACCCTCTTCATGCTATGTTATTACATACTTACAGCCCCAGCTAATGCCAACCCACACTTCCCATCAACATCACTTGGATACTGTCCAAAGCTTATACCAGGATAATAGTCTGCTCCATTTTAAAGGTAGCTACTCTCAACACATAAGGTTTCCTTATTTCAGCATGATGGGAGGGAATGGCAGGCCTTTGACTGGGAAGGGTGTATTATTATTATTATTATTATTATTATTATTGTTATTATCATTATTATTATTCAGCTGCCAATAAGGATGCACTTCCAGGTTCTAAAGGCAGGCATGTGCTGACGGACCCTCGGGAACAAAGGCCCCCTGCCACATAGCCCATGGGCGCACATGCGTGGTTACCTCCACGTGTGACTCAACTAAAACCCTTGTGCGCATGCGTGAGTCGCCCATCATCTGCGTCATCAGTGTATACATAGACACGCCAACCCTCTGTGCGCATGTGCTAGGCAGCTTTTAAAAGCTGGACGCGCCATTTCTCCCTTTCTCTCTGCACACTGGTCCCCAGGTCTATATGCACCCCCCTCTAATAAACTCCTAAGTGGGTTTGTTTGTGTCTCGTGCTTTCTTCTCACTCGAGCCGGATAATGTCAAAGGGACCTATGGATGTGGTCGTGGGGGTGAGCAGACACACCGAAATAGATATTTATGTTTGCCCTGGGAGTGGGCGATTCCAAGCCCAAGGCAATAATTGTGGTAGTTCACATGATCATTACTGTACACAACAGGGCAGTGAATCCACAGGGACGGTGCCATGGGACCCAGTCATCAAAAATGATCTTATCAAGGCCACAGAATCTTAGGAGGGGAGCCTTGCCTTCCCCTGACCTGTAACCCACTTCTTATACAGTCCACTCAGAAAGGAAAAAAACACCCCAAGATGGGAGGCAGGGGAAGGACCTGGGCCTAAAGTTATACTCAAGAACAGGCACTGACTGTGGATGGTCACTTACCGTACAATGCATTTTCAAACTGAGAGGCCCTGTAGGGCCCAATCCCAGCCTGCTATTGGCACTCCAAGCTCAGGTGTCTCCTTAAAGGTCGGTCACAAATTCCCACTACACTGATCCCCCTGACTCGTCCTGGGACTGATGTCCCTGTGCTCACTCCCCTGACTGGATATACTCCCTGGGACCTCCTTAAGGCCACCTATATGGTCTTGAGCACCTCTCAGTCAGGATAGACAGCTGACTGTTGGCTTTGCTTGGACACAACTCTATTATTATGAGGGTATAACTGTATCGGCTGACTATATACAGACTCCAAAAGAATCCTCTTGTAGGTAGGCTCAAGGACAAGCACAGGTGTCACCTTAGAGATGGCTCATGGCATGGGCACAAGTAGTCGGTCAAAGAAAACAAATTCCCTGAACCTATGTACACCTTTGTAATGAGATGCAGGTCATCCCTGAAGGAAATCTTTACCCAAAATGGTAAAACTGAACCTCAGCCAATTAAAAGTATACTAGTGTAACTGTTGCTTACTTGACCACTTATGTTTCAGATGACCTGACTGTTCCTGAAATTCCCCTAGCTGTGCTTAAAGGGAGCCTGCTCAGGATCATCACCATTTTGTACAGGTGTTCGACCCAGTATGTTGATAAACCTGTTCAGACTATCTGGCAGACCCTGATAATGACTGGTGGGCCTGTTCATCAGGTCTCCCCCCCGCCCCGTGTTCACTCCCAGATACTACACAGAATTCCCCCCATTTGCTGTAGTATCTGGGAGCTCACACCTTGTATTCTCTACTACACCAATGAGAAAATAGAGAGGCAGCTGCTTTCCTCCCTTCAGACCAGACACAGATGGGCCATAGGAATAGCTGCTGTTCTAGTTTCAACTTTACTCGGTTTAGGGGTGACTTGGTCAACAGGTCTGGGAGTTTCAGCCCTTCTACTACAGGATACAAGTTATAACACCGTAAGAGAAGTTGTAACACGAATTCTAGTTGGGTTTAATAATAAAAACCCACTCAGATATAGGGGTTAATGCTGAAGATCAGAGAAGCAGTGCAGCCAAACACCAGAGAGACCTTTTGCCTCCACCAAAGCTCAGAACAAAGGGGCGATCCTGTCCTCAGACTGTCTCCTCAGGCTGCATCCTTAGACTGCAATTATCTTCACCAAACTTCAGACTGTTCTGAGCTCCTTCTGTCTCATATTCCTCTCTCCACCCAGCCATATCACTCCTCTCTCCACCTCCCTAGTGCCAGAATTAAAGATGTGTGTGTGGCTCCAATTGCTGGGATCACCTTTGCATGAGCTCTTTAATCCTAGCACTCGGGAGACAGAGGCAGATGGATCTCTGTGAGTTCAAGGCCTTCTTGGCTACGTGAGATTGACTCAGCCTAAAAGAGAAACAGAGCTAAGTAGTGGTTCCTCACACCTTTAATCCAGCACTAGGGAGGTGGAGATGGGAAGTGGTATGGCTGGGCAGAGAGAGGAGGCAGGAGGAGACAGGAGCTCAGCATTCAGTCTGAGGTTTCATAGGCATGGCATTCAGCCAACTACCAGTGACTTTCCTTTATTAGCAAAGAGCCTCTTATTGTGTTTCCTTCCCTTTCCTAAAGGATCCCTGTCTAGGATCCTCTAGAGCATCCTGTCTGTACAAGAACATCTTTGAGGGTTTCAATAATTTTAAAAGGAAATATTGACCACCACCTTCTTGGAGTTAGACAAACACAACTCTGCCAGATTCTGCAGGCCAGATTTTGGCTTTATTGTCTGAACAATTGCTTTTTCATTGGAAGAATGAAGATCACTACTCCCTATAGGAGGGTAGCAGTACAGGCTGGTGAGAGAAGGAAGCATCCTGAGACATAGGTGCTGGAACTGGTCCTTTATCTGTATTTTCGTTCTTTTATGACTCCAGCATATTGAGATTAATGGTGGGCTGCCACACCCACCTAATTTTTGCCTCTGGGTTCTGAGCATCTCAACTCAGGTCCTGAACCTCTACAGTGCTTTGTCTACAGAATCATCTTCATATTCCCACAAGATCTAGCCTGGATGAAAGGAATGCTGCAGAATTTGAGGCTTGAATGCCTGCCTGCCAGCTTATCTGGCTTCTTTTCCCCATGGTTAAGCCTCTTTGCTGAATACTTGAACTCCTTGGGACTTTTGATCTAAATGGTTGGTTGGTTTTTTTTTAATTTATTTATTTATTAAGGATTTCTGCCTCCTCCCCGCCACCGCCTCCCATTTCCCTCCCCCTTCCCCAATCAAGTCCCCCTCCCTCATCAGCTCGAAGAGCAATCAGGGTTCCCTGACCTGTGGGAAGCCCAAGGACCGCCCACCTCTATCCAGGTCTAGTAAGGTGAGCATCCAAACTACCTAGGCTCTCCCAAAGCCAGTACATGCAGTAGGATCAAAAACCCACTGCCGTGTTCTTGAGTCTTATACAATAAAGGATTTTCTGGAGGCATTACCATCCCTGACTTCAAACTCTATTACAGAGCTACAGTATTGAAAACAGCTTGGTATTGGCATAAAAACAGAGAAGTCGACCAATGGAATCGAATAGAAGACCCTGACTTTAACCCACAAACCTATGAACACCTGATTTTCGATAAAGGAGCTAAAAGTATACAATGGAAAAAAGAGCATCTTCAACAAATTGTGCTGGAAAGAGCATCTTCAACAAATTGTGCTGGTAAATGGTTGTTTTAAGATAGTAATTAGCTTCTTTCAGGGGACTATAGTCACTGGCTAGTAATCTACCAGGACAAGCACTTTCTTGTGGTTGTTGAGAAGCGAAAACAATCAAGAAAGGGTGACCTAAGAGACTATATTCCTCTAGCATGCCTGCATTTATTGCTTCTTTCTCTTGCAGTGGTTCTGTTTTGTTTTGAGACAGGATTTCATGTAGTTTAGCTCCTTGGAGTCCTGGTCCTTCTCCTACCTCAACCTCCTAAGTGCTTTGATTACAAGCATGTACCACCATACCCTGATCTCCTGTTGTCTTCTCTAACTGGTTTTATTTCACTTTAGGCTGAATATTTTACTTAAAACTTATTTGTAGAGGCAAATTGGCATTCTTTTCCTAGGCTTAAGTTTTTTACTTGCTTTTTGTTGATGGGTAGAGACCCAAAAACCACTCAGCAGGATCAAAGGCAGAATTGAGAGTCTTTATTCGGCTGCTGGAAACGACCCTGCAGAGAAACCTCTCACAAAGCACCCTCGAATGAATTTTGTAGGGAGATTTTAAGGGCAAAGAACATAGAAAAATAAACTCTGGTCAGCAGTTGCAGGTGGAAGTAAAGCAAGTGAGCCTGAGGCTTTGGAACAGGATTGGGTATTTCTAATGGAACTTTTCATGGAGGGTGAAGGGAAAAGGGGAGGGAAATCCAAATCCAGTTTCAGGTTAAATCAAAAATGGCTTCAGTTGAGACAGGGCATGGCAAAACCTTTGCCCTGTTATACTTTCTGCCAGTCATTCCAGGTGACCATGTAGTATAGGAGTTCCTTCTGGTTGTGTGTTGCTTTCATTGGTTAATGAATAAAACAACTGCCTTGGCTTAGTTGATAGGGCAGAACTTAGGTAGATGGAAAAAACAGAACTGAATGCTGGGAGGAAGAAGGTCAGAGTCAGAGAAGCCATGGATCCTACGCTGGAGACAGACGCCAGTTAGAATCTCTGGTAAGCCACAGACACGTGGTGATACATAGGTTAACAGAAATGGGCTAAATCAATATGATCAATATGTAAGAGTTAGCCAATAAGAAGTTAGAGCTAATAGCCAAGCAGTGTTTTAATTAATACACTTTCTGTGTGGTTATTTCGGGTGTAAACTAGCCAGGTGGCCGGATGAACAAACAGCCTCTCCTTGTAACAACAAATTAATAATTTTTACTTGGAATGAAAGTCTTTTTCTGGTTCCAGTCTGAAGCAGGGGATGGTGAAAGGCATTGGGGTAGTTCATCCCAGTGGTTAGTGTTACCACAATTCAGGTAGAGTTGTTGTGTTTTACCTATCTTTTTGGAAACCATAGGGTTCCAGTTAGGAGTGAGAATGTCTCTATGATGGGAAGTTTAAAATTTTTAAATGTTATGTTTAACATATCTCTGAAGATTTGAGGACCATCTATTAAGTATAGCTGATTTGGGACTTAACTTTGAAAACGTATATAGGATGCTAAATAAAATTTGTTTGTGTACCAGTGTGGGTCTCTGTCTCTATCTCCATCCATCACCAGATGAAGGTTCTATGGTGATATGCAAGATATTCGTCAGTATTGCTATAGGATAGGGTCATTTCAGGTTCCCTATCCTCAGCTACCCAAGGAACTAACTGGGGACATTGCCTTGGGCTCCTGGGAGCCACTCTAGGTCCAAGTCTCTTGCCAACCCTACAGTGGCTCCCTTAACTAAGAATTGTGGTTCCGTGCTCCCCTGTCCAACCTTCCTTTATCCCAATCCTACTGTTTCCCCAAGGCCCCCCCCTCCTTCCCTTCTAACTTTTCTCTCCCCATCTCCCCTTACCCACATCCCACCCCACCCCCAAGATTCCAATTTTCTCCCCGGTAATTTTGTCTACTTCCCTTAGCCAAGAGGAGCAGAAGAAGGGAGAACATGAGCAAAGAAGTCGGGACCACGAGGGGTGCACCCACCCACTGAGACAGTGGAGCTGATCTATTGGGAGCTCACCAAGGCCAGCTGGACTGTGACTGAAAAAGCATGGGATAAAACTGGACTCTCTGAACATGGCGAACAATGAGGGCTGATGAGACGCAAAGGACAATGGCAGGGGGTTTTGATCCTGCTTAATGTGCTGGCTTGGTGGGAGCCTAGCCAGTTTGGATGTTCACCTTCCTAGATATGGACGGAGGGGGGAGGACCTAGGACTTACCACAGGGCAGAAAACCCTGACTGCTCTTTGGACTGGAGAGGGAGGGGGAAAGGAGTGGGGGGAGGGCGAGAAGGGTGGGAGGAGGGGGAGAAGGGTGGGAGGAGGTGGAAACTTGTTTTTTTCTTTCTCCTTTTCTCAATAAAAAAAAAGAAGTAAAAAAAAAATTTTGTTTGTGTAGTGGCAGTTGTTTAGGTATGGGAGGGGGAGACATGTCCAAACCTGGAGTGAGGAGGAGTTGGGAGGAAATAAATTTGGAGAGACCTGGCTTGGGACTGCTTCAAGTCACATGTGTGCTCCAACATTCCCTGCTGAGCTGGGTCATGCAGAGTGAGTGGGCCCAGGCTGGATTGGCCAGAAGAAGCAGCGGGAAGAGCATAATCAGAAGCAGGGACATTTGGGAGCATATAGAGCAACGTGAATCTGAGCTGAGCCATGCAAGAGAGGGGAGGAAGAACCACTGACCAGGAGGGGTGGAGCAGAGGGAAGAATGAAAGGACTGAAGGCAAGGTGGCTGACAAGGAGGAAAAGAGCTGGAATAGTGAGGGCATTTATCAGCAGTAGGAAGTGGAGGCAGCTGCAGGTAGGAGCAGGCTCTAGTGAGCCAGAGCAGAAGCGGGTTCTAGTGGCACAGCAGGGACACAGGCAGGTTCACAGGGAGTCCCAGCCCAGACTAGACAGCAGCTGTGGCTGCAAGAGAGGCCTTTTGGAACAGAGCAGCCAGGACAGGCTCCTAGATCTGTGTGGCCTGGAGAAATGGAGGAGGTAGTGGGTAGGGGCCATTGGAAGAGCAGCAACAGGCCTAGGGGGCAGACTCAGAGTACCGTTTGGTGAGTCATGATGCTCCTTTGGCAAGGTTGGAAGGCTTGGAGCAGAGGTTAGAAGAAGGCCAAAAGCAGGTGGAGACTAAGAATCTCCAGAAAGTGGAGGCAGGGGTGAAAGGGGTATCTCCTTCCATCTTTCCATGTGCCCACAAAATTGTAAAGATTGTCACTTTGTTTGATTTTTCTGGGGAGCATAAGGGCAATTCTTGAGTGTTAAGATGCACTAGTAATGTTGGGTGTTGATTGGAGTCTTTAAGAGACATCCCAAAAGTGTAACATTCAGAAGACCACCCTTCCTAATGGTGGCTGGGATCCAAGGTCAAAAGTCAAGGGCATCCCCAAGGGTCTTGAGTGCCTGAAAGAGAGGTCTCTGGGAGGGAAGTGTCATCACCCAAGCTCTGTCACCAATAGAGGGGCACAATATTCCAAGAAGAAATCTGTGGACAGTATTTTCTGACTGTTAGCTGACTTCCTGCACAACAGTCACCAAAAGCAAAAGGAAAACTGCCATCCTAGCCAAACTGAATGGGATGTGCCTGCCAGCCATCCATCCAAGGAAGTCTGTCATGGTAAGATTCATTCTCCCCATCCCAACAAGACAGAGCAGGGATGCTGGAGACTTGATGTCCTGAGGAATGTTTAGGATGGCTAGTAAGGGAAAACTCACCAATTAGTCACCATTGTATGGAGTAGCCACCAGATGGTCCAAAAAGTTCAATAATTGGGTCACGGGTCCTGTAGACTCATCATAGTCAAGATCCAATGAAATGGAGCCTCAGTGTTGGCACAGAACACACTCATTCATCAAATTCTCACCACAATCTATTTTTATTACCCTGATGGGACAAGTAGAGGGGAGGAGGTTGCCCCTGGATTGGACAAAGACAGTAGCAGGTGTCTCTGCAAAAGTGGTTTTTAAGGAAAAAGGGGAAGTCTGTGCTAGGATGAGTTGATCAGTCCTGATTGGAAATGTTATCTATCAAGTATAGTCAAATAATAAATTTTGAGTGGTGGACCTTGATGTTTTGATAGCTGAACATTAGAATTTTAGTCAGGTGTAAGGAAGTGGTTAAATAAAGTAATAGACTTTGGGGATTAGCTTTAGGAATGCAATATAATGGTTTAGAAAGGCAGAGGAAAGGAGGGGTGGGCAAAACCTGTTGGTGTCATGTTTGCAATGCTTGGGCCTATTAGAGAACCCTTCAGATGATTTGGTGACTTCAAGATTTTGATTTTCACCTCAAAGTCTGACTGAAAATGAAACTCATACTCCTCTCTTTTCTCTTTACCCAAGAGCAAAAGCAGCCTTCCTAGCTTTTTACATCTCTTCAGCTTTCTGGTATTCCCCAGTTCTTAGCTTACTAAATCACCCACAGTTTTGCAGTTTTTCAAGTTTTATGTTCTTCTTTAATGTTATAAGATTTTAGAATATGAGCTATTTAGATTTCTGGGGCTAGCTATTCTTCATGAGACTGTCTGGCATAATAAATAGGATTCCATAACTATCCTGGCTATTGACCAAACACCTGCTCTGTCTGTTATCTGGTTCAGCTTGGACCTGAAACTAGCTAGTGAGCATTACATGAATGCACTTCTTCCCACTTCTCCCTCGTTGGAAAATTTCCCTCATTTATTTGTCATCGTTGTCCTGCCCTACTCAGGTTAATGCATTTAAGCAGGCCAGGAATTGGAAAGGTAGCCTTAAGAATGAAAGTAGGAAAATTGGTTTCTTTCCTTCATTCTACCTCCTTCATTGGAGAAGAAGAGCCAAGCAAATGCATACAGAGGGCTGAGCAGAAATAAAAGTGAAGGGAATTGTTGACTAACTGTTGGATTTTCAATCACATTCTACGAACAAACCATGTGTCCTTCCTGAAAACTAAATTCCAGAAGGAAATCCAAAAGGGTGAGTGTGTTGGAGGAAGGGGAGGCTCATTGGTCCCGGCTGCCCAGCCACGAAATAATCACACAGAAACTGTATTAATTAAAAACACTGCTTGGCCCATTAGCTCTAGCTTCTTATTGGCTAACTCTTATTTTAATTTAACCCATTTCTATTAATCTGTATATCACCACGAGGCTGTGATTTACCAGGTAAAATTCCAGCGTCTGTTTCCAGCAGCTCCATGGCATCTCTCTGACTTCACCTACTTCTTCCCAGCATTCAGCTTAGTCTTCTCCCAGCTTAGTCTTCCCCTGCCTACCTAAATTCTACTCTATCAGGCCAAGGCAGTTTCTTTATTCATTAACCAATAAAAGCAACATATAGACAGAAGGACCTCCCACACCAGTGAGTGGACCAACCTGTGCAAGTATGAAGAAAAAAAAACACATGGTAATTCATAAATGAAAGTTTAATATGAAGAAGTATGAAGTAGAATAGAATATTGGAATATGCATTGAAATTGATATCAGTTAGTAATAGACACCTGGGGGTAACTTTAAGGACACTTCTAATTTTTTCATAAAAAACATAAGCAATTCACAGCTATAAAATTTTTAGATTTCCTTAGCATAAATATTTAAATATTTTGTGTAGTGAAAGCAATTATTAAAAATTAATTTAGGGATCTACTAAAATGGTTTAGTTGGTAATGTTCTGGCTGTGTAGACCTAAGGACCCAAATTCAGATCCCTATGGAAAATGTGCTTGTTTCCCGCTGTACCCCTGGGAAAACCCAAGTGCAGCAGCTAACACCCTAAGGCTGGGGATGTAGAGACTATAGGACCTCTGGGGATTGCTGGCCAGTGAGGAAAGACCCTGTCTCAAAAGAGAAGGTGAAGAGCAATCAGAGAAAACAGTCAATGTTGACCTCTGCCTTTCACTCACAAGTGCATGAGCACACACACATACACACTCACATGGGATAATTACAAACACATATACACACACATTAATTTTTAAAAAAGCCAGATGTGGTGCTGCATGTTTGTAATCTCACCACCATATATCAAGACCCTGTGACAAGAAAAAAAGAAAGAAAGGAAAGAAAAGAAAGAAATGCTAAAGAATATATGAAATACAGCAGTATGAAACAATTACTAAAGCTGGGTATAAAGAAAATTGCCTATAGTTCTACCTCTCTGGAGGCTGTAACAGAAGAATATAAATTCAAGGTCAACAGCAAAATGGAAGACTGAAGTAATGAGTAGTTGGTTGGTAAAAATTAAAGAAAACTCTAAACAATATACGAATTACAGCTGCAAGTAACACAGTGAAGCTGGGTATGGTGGCATACACATGCACTACCAACATTCAAGATGCAGAGAAAGAGAGAGATGGCTTAACAGGTAAGAACACATGCAGCTCTAGCAGAGAAGTGCAGCTTGGTTCCCAGAACCCACAAAGCTGATAACAGCTGTCTGTAACTCCAGTTCCAGGAGATCTGATCTGATGCCTCTTCTGACTGCTTAAGGCTCCTGCATGTAAGTAGTACAGATACATACATACAACCAGGTACACACACATTCACAGGAAACATTTTTTTAAAGAAAGAGCCAGGACAGGTATTTCAAGTTAAAGGCCTCTCTCCACAGCCAAACAAATAACAAAGGAAGACAGGTACTACATTTGGGGCTAAGATAGCTTTTCCAAATAGGTATAAAAATGGCTGACAGAATAGCAGACGTAACACTGTGGAATTATACTGGTGGAACCTACTGCACATCCATTCTATGGAATTTTCTAGAAACCTACCTTCCAGAAGTTGCCAGAAATATACTCTCTAGAATGTTTCAGATACTTGCCCTTTACAGTGTGGGGAAAGCTGAAATCTGCAACAGGCTCCCCAGAGAACATATGGCACCAGGGGCAAACCTCTTTTATCCTAAAATTTCTCTCCAAGCCTTTCTTCGCAACAAAAACTGGGGTTATGCCATCAACACTACCCAGAAACCCTTAGGCCTGTAGACAGAGTCCTACTATGCAGCTCAGTGCACCTGTCTTTGCCTTCCACATATTGGGATTACAGATCTGTCTTCATGCTAGGTCACAGCTCTGTATTTCTATCCAATACACATTTCTTTCTTACCAGGAAAGAAAATTCTTTACTGTTCTCCCAGATGAGGAGACATGGTTGCCACTGTCATTATATAATTGACTGCACAAGGGACCAGAAGCAAAATTTTGTTTCACACTTAATAAAAGAAGAGGTAGTGCTTCCCACCAAAAATTTAGAGAGAGGCTCTTGGCAAGAATATTTTAGTATCAGGCAAAGTAATTCAAGAGCTTTGGGGACATTGAAGGTAACTTTTTTGGGACCCTAGAGGAGCAACCTATTCTTACCATGAGGTTGCATAAGTGTTTTGGTGTAGTATCATCACAACAGAGCTCTGTGTAGAGGCATGTGCCTGAAATCCCACTGCTCAGGAGGAAGAAGTCAAAGGATCAAGAGTTCAATGCTCAGAATATATGAGAGGTGTTTTCTTTTTAGTTTATGTGTACACATAGTCACCTGCATGTGTGTCTGTACATCACACACAATCTGGTGGTCACAGGGACAGGGGTCAGAAGAGCATCAGATCCTCTGAAACTGGAATCATACACACAGGTCAGAAGAGCATCAAAGTCTCTGAAATTGGAATTACAGATAGTTGTGAGCTACCATGTGGGTTCTGGGAATTGAACCCAGGTCTTAACCACTCTGAGCCATCTCTCCAGCCCCGTGTTTTTTTTTTTTTTGTTTTTTTTTTACAAGCAAGCAAACAAAACCCATTAAACCCCACAGACAAACCAATACAGGAATGATGAAGGCTTCAAACAATATGAGGACTAGACATAACTGAGAAGGGAGTAAAGTAAGTAGGATAATGAACCATGTGCTATGGTGTCTGACCCTAGTGTCCGAATAATCCTGAGCCCAACACCGTGGTGCACATACAGACATTACTAAGTAGTTATGGGGGCTGAGGCAAAAAACCTCATTTCAGCTTAGTAGTTCAGGGTCAGCCTGGACTGCAGAATGAGACCCAATAATAAGTTAAATGAAAAAAATAAATTAAAACTTCTTCATCGTCGTTGTCTTCTTCTTTTTTTTTATTTAGTTTTTTCAAGACAGGGTTTCTCTGTGTACCAGCTCTAGTTGTCCTAAAACTCACTCTGTAGACCAGGCTGGCCTCGAACTCAGAGAGATCTGCCTGCCTCTGCCTCCCGAGCGCTGGGATTAAAGGCGCATGCACCAAGTTCACTGTCTAGTTCAGTTTTCTCATCTTTAAAATGGGATGTTAATATTTATCGGCTTTTTAGAACTGTGGAGAGTACTGCATAAACCTTAGCAGTTATTTCATGGAGGAATGAAGCATAGAGCTATATAGAAAATAGGAAACAGGGCTGTGTAGCTTAAGCAGTGCGGCGACTCGGAGGAATCTCTTCACACGTTTTCAAAGTTTGAGCTGGATGCTTTTATTAAAAAGCACCTTTCGTGGTTACTGGGCAATAGTGGTGTTTATTCCCAGCACTTGGGAGGCAGAGGCAGGCAGATCTCTGTGAGTTCGAGACCAGTTTGGTTTACAAGAGCTAGTTCCAGGACCAGCTCCAAAACTACACAGAGAAACCCTGTCTTGCAAAACAAAAACAAAAACATAAAATAAAAAAAAAACCAGCCAGCCAAACAAACAAAAAAAGCACCTTTTGTGAAGGGTGGGATGAGCAGTTGGCTATTGGCCGTGCTGTGTAAAAGAGAAGAGCATTTTTTTTTCAAATGATGGCGGGAAGGTGGAACGCCAAAAATCGTGCGGGGGTTCTGCCCCCTACGGAGGCGCTATAAGGCCACTGCGCAGCCGCAGAAGCCTCTTTCGGGTTCGCAGCCCACGCACTTGGCGCCTGTGTGTGTTCGCAGCCGCACGTGTAGAGAAGCGGTCCGGCCGGACGCTGCCGCTCAGTGCAGCGTGCACCTCACCGCCATCTCACGATGTCTGAGGAGGGAGGAGGAGGTAAGGACCTTTTCCCGCTTGCCATCCTTGCGCCTGGTTCGGTCAGATAGGGTGACCCGGTGCCTTAGCCTGCAGCCCGGCGACCGCAGAAGTGAGGGCCACCGTGCTGCTTTTGTCGCCACGGCTAGCGGGAATTAGGGTGCGTGTGTGTGAGAGAGAGAACCGGCCATGCCCCTGCCCTGACGTGCCTCCCCGCCCCCCCCCCCCCCCCCCCCCCCCCCCCCCCGGGTTCTGGGAGCTTGAGGTGTGCCTGAGGAACGAATGCGCAGCTTTCTCGAGGTGGGGGTGGGGAAGGTAAGGTGAGGATTTGTGTGTGTGTGTGTGTGGGGGGCGTCTGGAGGCAGGGGTCCCTGAGGTGAGACTACGGCTGGGGGTTGGGGTTGTCTTGGTGTTTCCGGTCGTCGCCGAAAGTCGAGCTGAAGGGCGACGTCCCCTGACGCTCGCGCTTCGCCTCGCTGGGGCAGTTCCGGGTTTCCTCAGGATCTCTCGGGGCTCACGGCGGCCGGTGGCGCGGTTCTGCTTTCCGCTCTCACCGCTTCTAGGGACTCGAAGGGACCCTCGGCTTCTTCGTATCCTTGGCATTCGGGGTGCTTCTGGGGCTGCTAACAGGTGCTCCCGGTCGCAGCTTCCCAGGGGCTAGAGAGGGTCCCCCCCAAGTCTAGGGACTCGAAGGGACCCTCGGCTTCTTCGTATCCTTGGCACTCGGGGTGCTCCTGGGGCTGCTAACAGGTGCTCCCGGTCGCAGCTTCCCAGGGGCTAGAGAGGGTCCCCCCCCAAGTCTAGGGACTCGAAGGGACCCTCGGCTTCTTCGTATCCTTGGCACTCGGGGTGCTCCTGGGGCTGCTAACAGGTGCTCCCGGTCGCAGCTTCCCAGGGGCTAGAGAGGGTCCCCCCCCAAGTCTAGGGACTCGAAGGGACCCTTGGCTTCTTCGTATCCTTGGCACTCGGGGTGCTCCTGGGGCTGCTAACAGGTGCTCCCGGTCGCGGCTTCCCAGGGGCTAGAGAGGGTCCCCCCCAAGTCTAGGGACTCGAAGGGACCCTCGGCTTCTTCGTATCCTCGGCATTCAGCGTGTGTCTGGGGTTACAAAGGGCGTCCGCGGTGACATGGCGTCCCAAAGGCTGCTCCGGGCCGTCATGGCAGGGCTTGTGGGTTTTCCCCGGGGCTGGAGGTGCTAGGGGACGAGGGACGAGACTGATGCCGAGGTTCCCAGAGAACCGAACTTGGGCTAGTTCTTTGCAGAGTTTCAAGCTGCTAGGGAAGAGGTTCTAGAAAATGCCGCCCCAGGGCATGGCTGCACCCCAGGCCCGATTCCGGTGGCTTCGGAAAGGAGCGTGGAGGGCTCAGGGGCCACTGCGCGTCCATTGGGATGCAAGCTCTGAACCGTGTTTTTCTCCGTTGTGTGCCGCGAAGGCTCGTGCCAGGCACTCATCACCCGTGAGAACTTTCTTTGGAGAAGAAGGAGCCTGCACTTGGGAGTCTGCCCCTCGAAGTAATTCTCGTGTTCGGCGTGGACCTTCCCGTGGGCCGCCAGCTCCTGCAAGCCTTTGCAGTTTGGCCACTTGGTGTGGACGTTCTGGGACTAGCTGACCCTTCTTGTAATGTCCCTCCCCGGCGGAAATAGGTTAAGACGAGGGAGGACTAATATTATTTTTTACTGACTTCTAAATTCAGGGAGTTCATTGTGAGGATGCTTTCTTAGAGACCGAAGCATAGCCAGTTTGGGGCCTTGGCGATTTACCATGTTTGTTTGGAGACAGGACCCATATTTTATTGTAGATGTGGTGAGGGGAAAGAACACAGAGATCTGGATATGTTGTGGTGAGGCCTAGCCATGTATTGAGTTTTCTGTTTGTTTTTCAGGGGACAGATGTGCTGTCCGGGAACAGCTGTAAAATGTGTGTGGCATTCCTTGAAAAGCACGGCGCCTTTTGTCATGTTCCTGGGAGAGGCCTCATGCCTTGTGGACCTTCGATACTAAAGGCTGCCTGCTCTCTCTGAACTCATTCTGCTGTAGAGTTTTTATGACATGAACTGACAAACTTTTTTTTTCCGAGACAGGGTTTCTCTGTTGCTTTGGAGTTTATCCTGGAACTAGCTCCTGTAGACCAGGCTGGCCTCGAACTCACAGAGATCAGCCTGCCTCTGCCTCCCGAGTGCGGGATTAAGGGCATGCACCACCACTGCCCTGCCAAACTGTTTTTTAATGATTGCAAAATGTGATTTTTCAAGCAACCTTTCTGCTCCGTATTTTATAAAGCAGGACTTGGACTAGATACAGGTTTTAATGTCTCTCTCTCTCTCTCTCTCTCTCTCTCTCCCTGTGACTCACCTTCTCTCCGTGTTGAAACAGAGTCTCATTATGTAGACTGACTGGCCGACTTGGAACTGGCTATGTAGACCAGGCTAGTCTCTCCCTCCCTGGCGCTGGGATTAAATGTGTGGCAGTTTTGAACCTCATTTGTCTGACAGGAAGCAAATGCTAATTGGCAGGTGGGGGGGATTGCCGAACATAACTTGCTTGTTTTATCTCCTGCGGAGCTGACTTTCTAGTATCTAAGTTGGGTCTGCACAATGGAAGACTACTTTTCTTTGTTTGTTGAGAGAGGTTCTCACCGAGGAGCTCAGGCCACCTGGAAACAGTAAAACATTCGCCAGAGCCTCCCACGCGCCGGCATGTACAACCCCCTGGACAGGAGGAGCCGTTCTTTTAAGAGGGCCTCCATAGAAATAAGAGAGTCATTAATACTGGTCTACAGAGCTAGTTCCAGGACAGGCTCCAAAGCCACAGAGAAACCCTGTCTCGAAAAAAAAAAAATACTGTAGTTCAAAAAAAAAATACTGTAGTTTAAGTGTTTGTTTTTTTTTTAAATTTATTTATTAAAGATTTCTGTCTCTTCCCTGCCACCCGCCTATTTCCCTCCCCCTCCCCCAATTAAGCCCCCCCCCCTCAGCCCGAAAAGCAATCAGGGTTCCCTGTCCTGTGGGAAGTCCAAGGAACCCCCACCTCCATCCAGGTCTAGTAAGTTGAGCATCCAAACTGCCTAGGCTCCCACAAAGCCAGTACGTGCAGTAGGATCAGAAACCCATTGCCATTGTTCTTCAGTTCTCAGTAGTCCTCATTGTCCGCTATGTTCAGAGAGTCCGGTTTTATCCCAGGCTTTTCCAGACCCAGGCCAGCTGGTCTTGCCTGAGACAATGGGGATGTTCTACTGGGAACTCACTAAGTGTTTGTTTTTTAAAAATTATCTTTTTAAAATTGGAGCTGGGAGTGTGTGTTAGTTGGCAGCACTTGACTGACTGGCTCTCCTGAAGTTAGGTGCCTAGCACCACATGGGGAAAAAGTGAGTCAGTAAGAGTGGACTGTGTATCTATTTTTCCAGATGCAAATGAGCTCAAGGTGGTAGGATCAGGCTAGGGTTTGAGCCCCAGTTTAGGGGCAACTTGGTAAAACTCCATCTTATGCACACGTACACCCCCCCCAACATAAATGTTGGGGCCTTTTCTTTGTAAACATACACCTGGTTTTTCCATGTGGATTTTAAGCTCAAACTCAAGTCAATCATGTTTAAATAGCAAGTGCCATGCAGAGCTGACTCTGCATTCCTAAATGTGTTGTTGCTTTCCTCTTTTTAAATAAGGCCTCGCTAGATAGCCTTGGCTGGCCTGAAACCACAGCTATCTGCCTGCCCTTGCATTTCACTTGCTGGAATTAAAGGTGAATGACACCATGCTAAACAAAATGCTCTTTTAAAGGACAACTTTAAGAAATTAGAAATCCCATTTAGATATTTGACAATATACATAATGTTTAGATGCTTAAGAGGTGATATTTCATATGTAGTTACCTATTTCATGTTTTGGGAGATCTAGTTTGAATTTATTTTTTTAAATAGTATTTATTTTTCTACTTTATCATCAATTATAGTGTATTAATTTTTGGAGAACAGACTTGTAAATTATTGGTCACTATAAATGTAGCCAGGAGGCAGCAGTTTTATAATTTAAAATTTAAAAGCAAAACATTGAGCACATCATAGTGTGGAACATGTGGTGACAGTTACGTCTTTTTTTTTTTAAAGATTTATTTATTTATTTATTATGTATACAGTGTTCTGTCTGTCTGTATGCTTGCTGGCCAGAAGAGGGCACCAGATCTCATTATAGATGGCTGTGAGCCACCATGTGGTTGCTGGGAATTGAACTCAGGACCTCTGAAAGAGCAGTCAGTGCTCTTAACTTCTGAGCCATCTCTCCAGCCCAGTTATGTCTTTTCTTGTACTGGGGATTGAACTCAGGGCCTTGGGTATGCTAGGCAAGCTCTGTATTGCCAGATTGCACCCAAAGCTGCTGATATTTCTTTAATTAGAAGACATTTATTGTTTGAGTAAAGAAATGTATTGCTCTACACAATTAGAAATTATAGTCTGTATATACTCATATAGCTCAATACTTTATAGTAAATAAATGATTCTTTAGCCAACTATTGATTATAAGTATAAAAAATATTTAAAACAGTTTTGTAAGCTAAAATGTGTTTTTTAAAAGCTGTGTGCATGCCTTTAGTTCCAGCACTGTGAGAAAAACATGGGCAGGTAGATACCTCTGAGTTCAAGGTCAGTCTGGTTTACATAGAAAATTCGAGGCCAGCTAAGGCTACACAGTGATAACCTGTCTCAAAGAATGGAGATTTTTTTAAACAACCCATAACTTTATATCATAGTCCATGAAACTGTTCATTTAACATGGTACTTAATCTAATTTTTTGTCTTATTCTTAGCGTATATTGTTGTCAATATAGACAGCGACAGTGATAATCGCAGTGATGATGGAGATGAGCTATTAAGTGAGTATTTTGGTTCAGATACTATTTCGGATACATCCGGCGACGGCGACTGGACCGTAGAATCCGAATTAGAAGATTCTGATGACAACTTTGAGGAACAATCCCTGCATGGTAATCTTTTTTTTTGTTGTTGTTGTTTTTTTGTTTTGTTTTTCGAAACAGGGTTTCTCTGTGGTTTTTGGAGCCTGTCCTGGAACTAGCTCTGTAGACCAGGCTGGTCTCGAACTCACATGATAATTTGTTAAATTTTCTCCTTCGTTAAATTTTATGGTCTGTTTCTCATTTCTAGTAACCCATTTATTTTCATAATTTTTGTATTAATTAGTTTGTGTAGAAAGCCTGAATTTGGGACTAGAGAAATGGCTCAGCAGTTAGTAGCACATAATGCTCTTGCAGAAGATCTTGGTTCAATTCCCAAAACCCACATGACCACTCACAATCATCTGTAGCTCTGGTCCCAGGGGATCCAACACTCTCTTTCTGACTTCTGTAGGCACCAAGCATGTCATGTGGTGCATGTACAAACATTCAGTCAAAACACTCATACACATAATTTTTTCTAAGAATCCCAAGAGTCATGGTAGTACAGTGTTTCTGTGTGTTTGTGGTTTTCCTTCAGCTTTTCTATGTGCTGTTTCCCTTTGCCTTTTTCACTCTCAGGGGAACAATCTCAGAAAATATTTAAAAAACTGTTTTCTGTCTTAGAAACTTATTTATATCTGGCAGCTATAATTAAAGTATATATACTTTATAAATATATAAATACTTATAACATATATAAATATTTATAAAATATATAAACTAAATATAATAGCATTGGTGGAGTTTATGAATCAGGTGACTTAATTGTCTATGTAGACAATCTTAAGGAACAAAAATTACTGAACTAAAATGGTTATTTGTAAAATAAAAGCCTAATATACAAGTCAGTCATTTTTCTACATACCAGTAATGAAAAATTGTACTTATAAATTAAAGCACAGTACTATTTACATTTGAACATAAGAGTCCCCAGAAAGACCTCCCCCCTTCTTTGTGAGTCAGAGTCTCACTATGTAGCCCTGGCAGGCCTTCAACTCACAGAGATCTGTTTGCTTCTACCTTGTAAGTGCTGGGACTAAAAGCCTGCTGCACCGTAGACAGTCACAGAAAGATTTTTCAGTTGTTTTATCTAGTATGAAGGTAGCTGTAAATTTTTCATTAATATCCTTTATTAGGTTGTAAAAATTTTCTTCTATTTCTAATGTTCTGAAAACTTTTATTGTGAAATGATATTGAATTTTGTCAACTGCCTTTTGTTTATCAAGATGATAATATGAATGTCCTCTTTATTTATATATTACACTGATTTTCTTATGTTTGAACATCCTTGTGCATTTGGGTAATAATTTCTTCTTGTTTTAGTGAATAATAATTTGGTTCTCTAAACTTGATGGTCACTTTTGCAGAGACCTCTAGTAGGGAATGGTTTCCCTTTCAGGGTCACAAAAAAAAAACCAAAAATGAAATGAAGCATTAAAATAATGATCGTATATGTTTATTCAGTGAGCAACAACAACAAAAACAGAAGAGGGTATCCAGTGAACAGCTAACTTACCTTTTTTTATAGGGTAAACAGAATTAGAGGAGACATTGTCTGATTAAGAGGAGGAATATTCCTGTCTTTCCTTGTAATAGGCAGAAATTTCTTGGAACTTGGGTGCCATCTCTTTTGCTTCTATTCTAGTCCATCATTTTTCTTTCATGGAGGCTGGCAGATGCATAGAAAATAGATTCTAAAGTAGTTTAAAATTTTTTTAAGCATTAGGCACCCATTTTGCTGTCTTGAAGGATGTGGAAGACAACTAGGCAAGTACAAGTCAAATCAACCCTGTGCTATGGTTCCAGGAAGGGGAAAACATTTCTCAAATGATCAATATGTTTTTCTCCAGGTATGAAAAGAAATCTGACCTAAACGTTAAGGCCTCTAAGGAGATAGATACGATACAAAAAGAAGCTTTTATGATGAGTTGGTGAGAGCTACACTATGTGTGAATATAAGGATAGGTATTTAGAATACACTTAAGGAATTATAGTACCAGGCAGGAATTCATCACAAAAAAATTATGTACCTGGTTCAAGGCCCTTGGTCTCTACTACACCATCCATGCTGGGTCCTCACTGGAACTCTTCCTGGATATCCTGTTGCTGTCCTATTTAGTGGAGGTCCTGCAGCCCTGAGTCCACAGGACCGACCCCACCCCACCTATCACCCTCATGCTTCAACAGATTATAGATGGGGCAGATGTTGGGCTGGGCTGACACATACCTCTGGTTCTGGGCCTGGGTAGTTGCAGGGTTGGTCAGCCCATCAGCTCTCCCCTGTCTTCCCCACCAGGGTGGGCTCTCCTGCATTGCTCTGGCTACTTCACCCCGTGCAGCAAAGAGCAAGGGATGTGGTCAGTTCTCCAGCTTTCACATCCTCAGGGTCAGCTCTCCCACACCTACACCTTCAGGGTAAACTCTACTGTGTTGTCCAGGTGAAGTGTAAGGTCCACTCTCCCAAATACTGCAGTTGGTAAGGGGGAGGGACAACTTGCTCCTCGGTCCTAGGCAGTAAGGGGAGAGGGGTAAGGAGGTGCACCTTTCTCACACCCACACTGTAGCATGACAGACTAGTAGTGGGGACAGCTCTCTCCCATGCTCACCACTTCAGGGCTGGCTCACCCACATCTCCACCAAGTTTGCCTCTATAGTACTGTCCAGGCAAGGTGTAGGGCCCATACCAAGGGGTTTTAATAGACATAATCATCTGAAATTTTTCAAACTAATTCATACTGAGAAAGATGCAAATGAGATGGGATATAGCTTTAAATCTTTATCAAATAAATTGTGTTTAAAAGTTAATTCACTTTAGTGATGATAGAGAAAAACATTACACTTGAATTCTTTTGGAGTGTGAGTTTGAACAGCCTTTCAGGACCTCTGGAAAACACCTATCAGAAGTCATTCAAATGCTATAGCCTTTCTTGTAGTGATTCTTTTATGGGAAGAAATATTTGTTTGAAAGCATGTCCATGATTATTTCAAAATAGTGAAAACTTGGGAGACATGAAACTTAGAAACCATAACATGCCCAGTGAGAGATAGTAGTATTAATAAATACTACCTTTGTGCATTAATAAAATGAAACACTGTGAAGAAATTCAAAAGTATTTTGAAATTTTAAGTGATACTCAAAATTGCTCAAAAGATGTATACAGTATAAAAGAAAAAAGGAAATGCAACTAAAGCTCTTATTTATTGGTGATGGATTACTTTAATTAGATTCTGAATTTTCTATAAGGAGTTAATTTTAAAAATCTTTTATATTATGGAGTTTTGTCTGCATGCATTCCTGTGCACCACATGTGTGCCTGGTGTTCATGGAGACCAGAGAAGGACATCAGAGCCTCTGGAAATGGAGCTCCAGGTGGTTGTGAGCCGCTGGGTGAGTGTGGGGAGTGGTCCTCTGTACTCCTAATTGTCAAGTCATCTCTCTAGGCACTAAAGAGCTTATTTTTAGATAAGTTTTGCATAGAGCTATGCTGTATTAAAATATGCACACTTCATACATATACAACTTAAATATTTTCAATGTATGTATATAATCATCATTAATAATAACAAATAATAGGATAAGAACTGTACATACTCTAACCATGTCTCCTTTGTAGTTCCTAATCCCCTTGGCAAGTAGTCACTATGCTGACTTGTCCCATCATGCTTTACTTTGACCTGATTTTGACCTTTCTGTGACTTGAATTATGCACTGTATTTACTGTTATGTCTGGCTACTTTAATTCAAGTTCAAGTTTATGAGGTTCATCCTGACTGGAAGCCCCAGTAGGTGACTTATTCTGAGTTTGTCTCTATGTGTTAATTATTTACAGCTCATTTTATGGTTGGAAAAAATCCAGTTAAAAATAAGTTTAGTGGCAATTACAGTTCAAGTTGGATGTGTCTGATTTTTTGTTTATTTTTTGATGCTGATTTTTTAAATGCATTGTTCTGTGTGTTCACCTGAGAGTTAATTCTCCCAGTTTTTTTTTTATCGTCCTTTGTAGTACTTGGGACTTCCTGCATGCTACCTTTGAACTATAACCTTGTCCCTCTTTTAAATTTTTTTTCTATTTGAGACAGTCTAGCTAAGTTGCCCAGCTAGGCTTTGAATGTAAGGCCTGAATCAGATCCAGCACACTTTCTCTCATTTTGAAAGGAGCTCATAGGGTCTCTGTGTAGCTCAACAGGTCAGCTCAGGCTGGTTCAAACTTGGTATCCTCCTGCCTTGGCCTCAGGGTGCTGGCAGCATAGGTGTAAACCACTACCTCAAGCTAATTACCATCTTCTTACTCCTTTTACTTTCTGTCATTTGAGTCTTTTAGGTTATTAATATCTCTTTGTCTGCTCTAACTCAGGATGGATAAAGTGAATTAGCTTTTTGTAGTATTGTGCATCTCCAGTTACTATGAAGAAAGAGGGCAAGCCAGACCTAGTTCAAACTGGAAGGTTATATCATTATAGATAGTCATCTTTTCTTGTGGAGTTTAAGTTGTAAACATTCCTTCATAGTTTGGACTTTTATTTTATAACTTCACACTTATACCTATTGAGGATGTATACCCTTTCCATTTTTAGATTTATTTATTCTAAATTACTCATGGGAGGATTTGTGTTTTGTCACTCCCTCAAACAGAAAGAGACACTAATTTAAAATGGCATGCTCAGAACATATATATATATATATATATACATATACATATACATATGTATGTATATATATGAGATAAGGTTCTTAGATAGTAAATATATAAACTGAATTTTATATGCTGCTTGACAGATACTGAAGATGAATATGATGAAGACAATATAGTTCATATAGATGATGAAGAAGATCTTGAAGATGACAATGAAGGTGTTGAAGAAAATGTTCCAGAAAATTTAAAAAGAAGCAACCCTAGCTCAGTGGATTTTCCCCCAGAAAACAAAAGAAGTCGACCATCTGTTCCAGATGATTTTATGGTTCGTATATTAAAGTGAAAGTCTTTTGTTCTCATTATACTGTATTTCTCCTTATAAAGCATTGAGTTGAATTTTATAAAATGAAATGTGTAGATCTTTAAAGTGGTAAGTTTTTATAAATATTTATACCATATTCCTCTATGAAGATAATGAAGATTTCTGTCATTCTAGAAACTTTCCATGTGCCTTTTCCCAGCAAATCTTTATTTATTTTGTTTATTTTATTTATTTTATTACTTTAAAAATAATACCAATCAAAATTCCCACTTCCCTTCCTCTTCCCCACACACTCTCCACCCCACCCCCTCCAGTCTAAGAGAGGACAAGGCACCCTGCTCTGTGGGAAGTCCACAGCCCTCCCCACTACATCCAGGATGAGCAAGGTATACATCCAAAGAGAATAGGATCCCCAAAAGCCAGTACATTCAGTAGAGACAAATCCCAGTGCCACTGCCAGTGGCCCCTCATTTCTCCCAATTGTCAGCCACATTCAGAGAGTCCGGTTTGATCCCATGCTCGTTCAGTCCCAGTCCAGCTGGCTTTGGTGAACTCTTATTAGATCAGGCACACTGTCTCAGTGGGTGGACTAACCCCTCGTGGTCCTGACTTCCTTGTTCATATTCTCCCTTCTTCTGCTCTTCAACTGGACCTTGGGAGCTCAGTCCAACGCTACAATGTGGGTCTCTGTCTCTATCTCCATCTGTCACCGGACAAAGGTTCTATGGTGATATTCAAGATAGTCATCAGTCTGCCCAGGGTCCTAGCTGGGGACATCCCCGTGGACTCCTGGGAATCCCTTCAGAGCCAAGCCCCTTGCCAACCCCAAAATGGCTCCCACTATTAAGACATTTCCTTCACTGGTTCAATATCCATCCTTCTTCCATCTAAACCATTCCACTCCCCCAAGCTCTCCCCAGCCCTCCCCTTCTCTCCTCTCGCTCTCCTCCTCTCCCTTTCCCCCACCGCACCCCCACCCCATGCTCCCAACTTTTACCTGGCAATCTTGTCTGCATCCAGTTTTCAGGTGGATCTATATATGTTTTTCTTTGGGTTCACCTTATTACTTGGCTTCTCTAGGATCATGAACTATATAGTCTCAGTGTCCTTTGTTTATGGCTAAAATCCACTAATGAGTGAGTACATACCATATTCATCTTTTTGGGCCTGGGTTAAAATTCAAGTTGTCATTGTTTTTTACCACTGAGTAGTACTCTAATGTGTATATGTTCCACACTTCCTTTATCCATTCTTCAGTTGAGGGGCATCTCGGTTGTTTCCAGGTTCTGGCTATTACAAATAATGATTCTATGAATATAGTTGAACAAATGCTTTTGTAGTATGATTGGGCATCTTTTGGGTATATTCCCAAGAGTGGTATTGCTGGATCCTGAGGTAGCTTGACTCCCAGTTTTCTGAGAAACCGCCATACTGATTTCCAAAGTGGTTGTACAAGTTTGTATTCCCACCAAGCAATGGATGAGTGTTCCCCTTACCCCACATCCTCTCCAGCATAAGCTGTCATTGGTGTTTTTGATTTTAGTCATTCTGACAGGTGTAAGATGGTATCTCAAATGTTTTGATTTGCATTTCCCTGATAGCTAAGGAAGTTGAACATGTCTTTTGGCCATTTGAACTTCTTCTGTTGAGAATTCTCTGTTTAGTTCAGTACACCATTTTTAATTGGGTTATTTATAATTTTAATGTCTAGTTTCTTGAGTTCTTTATATATTTTGGAGATCAGTCCTTTGTCTAATGTGGGGTTGGTGAAGATCTTCTCCCATTCAGTAGGTTGTCCTTTGTCTTAATGGCAATGTCCTTTGCTTTACAGAAGCTTCTCAGTTTCAGGAGGGCCCATTTATTCACTGTTGCTCATTGTTGTTCTTATTGTCTGTGTTACTGGGGTTATAAGAAGGAAGTAGTCTCCTGTGCTCATGAATTGAAGGCTACTTCCTACTTTCTCTTCTATCAGGTTCAGTGTGGTTGGATTTACAGTGAGGTCTTTCTTTATATGTTACTTGACCTTTTTCCTTTGAAGCTCTTAATATTCTTTCTTTATTCTGTATGTTTTGTGTTTTGATTATTATATGGAGAAGGGATGTTTGTTTTTGATCCAGTCTATTTGGTGTTCTATAAGCTTCTTGTACCTTCATAGGGATATCTTTCTTTAGGTTGGGAAAGTTTTCTTCTATAACTTTGTTGAATATATTTTCTGGGCCTTTGAGCTGTAATTCTTCTCCTTCTTCTATCCCTATTATTCTTAGGTTTGGTCTTTTCATGGTGTCCCAGATTTGCTGGATGTTTTGTGTTAAAAATTTGTTGGATATAATGTTTTCTTTGATCAATGATTCTATTTCCTCTATAGTATCTTCAGTGCCTGAGATTCTTTCTTCTATCTCTTGTATTCTGTTGGTTATACTTGTCTCTGTAGTTATTGTTCATTTACCCAGATTTCCATTTCCATAGTTTCCTCAGTTTGTGTTTTCTTTATTACCTCCATTTCTGTCTTCAAGTCTTTTTTTTTTAATTTTTGAGACAGGGTTTTTCTGTAGCTTTGGTGCCTGTCCTGGAACTAGCTCTTGTAGACCAGGCTGGCCTCAAACTCAGAGATTTGCCTGCCTCTGCCTCCTGAGTGCTGGGATTAAAGGCGTGTGCCACCACAGCCCAGCTTGTCTTCAAGTCTTGAACTGTTTCCTTTACCTGTTTGATTGCTTTTTCTTGGGTAACTTTGAGGGATTTATTAATTTCTTCTAACTTTTTGTTTGTCTTCTCTTCCATTTCTTTAAGGGAATTTTTAACTTCCTGTTTAAATGTCTCCATCATTTTCCGAAGGTTATGTTTAAAGTCATTTTCTTCTACTTCTTCTGGGTTGGGGTGTTCAAGTCTTCATATTGCATGTTCACTGGATTCTGGTTTTACCATGTTGCTTTTCAGAATGTTGGAGGAATGCTTGCATTGGTGCCTACCCATCTCTTCCTTCAAATGAGGCCAGCAGAGTCTTGTCGTCTTGGTTCCATCTTTGCTGTGGCTGACTGAGTACTTGGGAGTTTTTCTTGGTCTGCCCTCTCTTAGGTCCCCTCAGCACTGGAGCATTCTGTGTTGCAGGATTTTAAGGACTTCACGGGCGAAAAAGTCGGCCTTGGGGGCAGGGTTGGTTGGGGGAAAGCCCAGCAGCAGGGACACTCCCAGCTGGCTGGCAAGAAAAGCTAGGGAGTTGTGGAGGGGCCCCTAAGTTCAGGCCCACTGGTAAGGTCCTGAAGAGTGGGGTGTCTGGCTGTCCAGGCTTGTGGGCGTTGACTCTCCTCTCAGATCCCCTCAGAACTGAAGCAGGCTGTGTTGCAGGGTTCCAAGGACTTCGCAGGTGAAAAGGCAGGCTTGGGGGCAGGGTGGGATGGGGTAAAGAAAGCCCAGCAGCAGGAATACCTCTCCACTGGATGGCCAGAAAAGCTTAGGGAATCGTGGGGGGGGCTGGATTCTGGCCCCCTGGAAAGGTCCCAGAGTGTGGCACTTCCAGCTGTCCAGCCCTGTGGCCACTGACTCTGGTCCCCTCAGCACTAGGGCAGGGTCTATTGCAGGGTTCCAAGGAACTTGCAGACAAAAAGTGAGCTTGGGGGAAAGGTGGAATGGAAGAAAGAAAGCCCAGCAGCAGGAACACTCCCCGCTGGCTCTCCAGTCCCCTCAGCCCTGAAGCAGGCTGTGTTTCAGGGTTCCAAGCTCCCAGCAAATCTTTATCTTCCCTAAATATTTTGATTTATCTTACATTCTAGGTTAATTTACCTGCTACACAGCTTCATGTAAAATTGTATAGATGAAAATATTTTATATAAATAGAATTGTGGATTTTATATTTCAGTATTTTCCTTAGACTAATGTTTTAGAGATTTATTTTATTCCCATTATTTCCCAGTGATATTTTTATATGTAGTTCGCTTATTCATTCTCTTCCTAGTGGCCATTTGGATGCTACAAGTTTTGAGTAAGTGATTGTGAATAGGTTTATGAAAGTCTCATTGTAAATATCTGTGAATTTTTTTTTCACAAACACTCAGGATAGAAACATTGAATCTTAGGGTAGTTGTAATATTTTCTGAAGTTGTTGTACTCTTTGAGGTTACCATCATATTCTGTGTTTGGTGGCCTCTGAAGTTTAATGAAACAGGTTAAACTATATATAATTTGGTTTGGAAGGAGAAATGGCCAGATGGATAATTGTTCACTGATTCATGGGCTGTAGCTGGATGGTCAGTGACTTGGAAAAAGTATGATTGGAAAATTGGTGAAAAAGTCATCTGGGGAAAAAGTATGTGGATAGATCTCTCCAAACTGGTGACTTGTGTCTCTTGTAAATGTTCATCAAAAACTGACTTCAGTAGAGGAGTTGCTTACTAACGAAGCAGATAGTATGACCCATTCTGTTGACAGTTAGCCTCTTTCCACAGCCATCCCTGTCATTGCTCATGAACAAAGTGATCATGGTTGCAGAGTTGGGAATTATGCATGGGCTTGACAACATGGACTTCCACTCACCAAAAACTGACCTTGTTATGGATGCTGCATAGTCCCAAACCTACCAGCAATAGAACACTAAGCCATAGATATAGTACCATTCCCTGGGGTAACCTGGTTGCAGGTTGACTACATTGGCTCACTTCATTCATGAAAAGGACAATGCTAACTGGGTGGAGGTGGCACACACCTTTAATCCCAGCACTCAGGAAGCATAGACAGGCAAATCTCTGTGAGTTTGAGGCCAGCCTGGGATACAGACTGAGTTCCAAGACAGCCTCCACAGCTACAGAGAACCCCTGTCTAAAAAAACAAAACAAAACAAAACAACAACAACAAAAAAAAAACAATCAAGAACAGGACAATGCTTTGCCCTTACTGGAGTAGGCACTTAGTCTGGTTATGGATATGCTTTTCCTGATATCATGTGATAAAACTTTTCCCTAGGGTTATGCAACACACATGTCTACTCATCCCAGTTAGTGAACAAACAACTGCACTAGGACTGATACTACCATAGTCCAGTTTAGTGAACACTACCATAGTCCAGTTTAGTGAACCATTCCATTTTATTGGGGTTAATTACAGAAATATGGATGAGAGGTTACTTACAGGAGCAGAAATGACTCAAAGACAGCTATGTCACCAAAGCCTACCACAGCACGGGTGACAACTCACAAAGCTTGGAACCTGGATCACACTATACAGCCTGAAAGAAATTCAACAAGCTGGAGAGTGTTATTTCCAGGTGCCTCAGTTGTTCTAAACCTTTTTGAGGTAGGTGGAGTGGTTTCTGCTTCTTCCAAACCGCTTGTTTGGTCTCAGAGTTTTTGCAGCTTTTCTCTTCTAAGAGTCTTCCTAATAGCTCAGCTCCTCTCAAAGCCTTCTGTGCAGCTCATTTTAGTTTCAGAGTGACTCTCATGTTTTATTGTTTATCCTGGCAGTGAGGGACTTAAAAAATCTGTCAGTTTCAGGAACTTCCTGAAGCTATTTTGAGTTATCTTCCTGCCTAAGGAGTGTCACTGCAGAGTGTGAAATGCTTCAATCCCAGAGGAAACTATGACACAACTCTTGGTCATAATGCTTCTGCCAAAATCACCATCCATGGCCTTACGGAACTCTTTATCCACTCTCATGGTATTCTACATAGTATTGCTTCTGATATAGAAATTCACTTTACAACCAGTGAAATGCAGCAGTGGGCCCACAACTTGGAGTGCTGGGGCAGGTTTCTTAAGAAAACAGTGTATGTTTTGAATCAACATCTTATATGATATGGGTTCTCACATAGCCAGGATCCACAGGTCCAGGAATCAAGGGTGAAAAAGGGAATAGTTCCATTCACTATCACCCCTAGTGGATCACTGGGAAGTTTTGCTTCCAGTTCCCAGGACCTTAAGTTCCATTGGCCTAAAAATTTTGGTTCCAGTGCGTGGGGAATACACTCCTGCTAGGAGACACAGCAAACATTCCATTGAACTGGAAGCTCAGATTTTCTCCTGGCCACTTTGGGCTTCTGATGCCCTTAAGCTAACAGGACAGTGGTAGTTGGGGAAGTAATTAGTCCTGATGTTCCAGTAGCAACACCAGTAGTTTTACCTAGGATTGTGAGAAGGGGCAGGGCCTGAACTATTCGTCTGTCATGTCATGCTGCTATAAACTCTGTGATGGGAACTGGCAAGGGTTCTTCTCTGGGTACCACCCCCAATTTTGAAAAAAGAAACACCAGAGCCCAAATTCCAGCCCGCCAGTTGGGTAGGCAGTGGTAAACTTGAGTGCTGCAGATGACTGAGGCATTGTGAACCTTTGGATGGAAGGGCTGGCTGGTAGTGCTCAGGGTCAAAGTATTAATAAAATTCAAGGAATCCAGTGCACCTATAAAGTGTGTCCCTGAAGAGGTAATGCAGTTTGTGGTATCAAAGAGAGGGATGTGGGACAGATAAGGGATGTGTAGTGATATTTGGTTCAGAGAAGTTAATGAGCACTGAGATGAGAGAGCCTAATAGTTCAATGGGCAAGGCCGAGTTTGGCACTGGAGGGA
Organism: Microtus oregoni; assembly: GCF_018167655.1. NCBI lineage: Eukaryota > Metazoa > Chordata > Mammalia > Rodentia > Cricetidae > Microtus > Microtus oregoni. The sequence goes on along the minus strand of NW_024543997.1, from coordinate 38,224 downwards.
CACACAGCCAGCATTACTCAAAGCAGCCATGAAGAGTGTTATTTAGTAGCTTCTATGTAGAAGTTAAGGCCTGAAATAAAGACATAGAGGTGAAATCAGTATCATCCAAGAGGGGAGACATTAGGGCAGTAAGAACCTTTGATGCATGTTGGATCACATCTTCTATTTTTTTAACCTGGATGTTAGGAGAGTGGGGTGTGTACTCACTGTATTTTGATCATATACACCTGCTGAACAGGTCATAATACAATTTGCCAGTGACACTCTCCTCCCATCTGGTGTTCCATAGGTCTTGAATGTAGAGGTAGAAGGATCCCCCCTGTACATAAAATTAGGGGGAATTAGGATAGCCAAGATTTGTCTCATGGTATTTGCAGGACCAATATGGACAACCTCCATAAGTTTCTGTCCTCTTTTTATAGTAATCTTCCTTTTGGCCATAGAGAAAACAGGCATGGGGGTAAGTACCAGTGAAGGAGAGATAGATAGTTATAGGTAACTCAATTAGCCTTTTAACATCCTGATATAAAGCAATTTCCTGAACCTATTAGGATGGGTTAGAGGTGTAGGTCTCTTGGACATTAAACATCCATATGTAAGAGCTAACCTGGACACGTGTAGATAGGAAGAAATAGAGGAGAGAGCAAATTTGGATATAAAAGATTTTTGGATTATCTGTGCAGTGGCAGAAGGTGTTACCACATGAGAGAATTTGAAAATTGAGCATGCTGACTTTGGTTACTGGGCTGTACTTAAAGTCAAGCTGTTTGTAGTATCAGAGCAAGGCTTTAGTACACCCGAGTCTGTGGAATTCTAAGAAAAGGACACACAATAAACTCCACTGAAGGCAGTTTCATAGCTCCAAGTGGAGCGGCATAAGTGTTTTAGTAATTAGACGTGACCACATGGTGGGGCCACAAAGGGCATAGCAGGTTCCAGGAGCCAGAGAGAAGACACTTACCAAGTAGGAGAGGAGAAATGGTTAGAGCAGGTAGAGGGAAGAATCGCCTGAAGAGGTGAACCAGCAGAAACAAATGATCCTTACATACCTTAGGGGAGTCAAATCAGTAGCTCAAGTCAGACCAGAAGCTTGGTTCAGAGTGACATAGTCCCTTTGCCAGTTAAAAGGAATGAATAAGAGCAGTTAGTTCATCCTGTTGATTAGTGGTTCCGGCTAGGAGCACGCATGGAAGCTTATGAAAAAGCTTGTCAGTATGTGAGCTTCCAAGGGCCACCTCATATAGGGGGCAAACAAAAAGAGAAAAAGAGGGGATCCAAGAGTAAGAGACCAGCCATCCCTAGAAAGGACAGAATTTCGTCCTTGGTGGTGGGGACTGCAAGTGACTGAGGTAAATATTTTCTGCCTAGGGTAATGGCCTTGTGAGTTGGAATAATAGCTAGTCCCCAGATAAGTAACCTGGGGGTGGACAGCTGGCCCTTAGAGGGTGAGACCCTGTATCTCTCATCAGACAGGAAGTTTAGTAGAGATGCCAGCTTGGCTATTTTGTAGGGATGGACTATGGAGGAGATCGTCTATGTATTGTATAAGCTTGGATTTCAGAAGAAACAAAGAGAGTAAGTCAGAGGCCAAATCCTGGCTGAGTAGATGTGGCCTGTCCCAGAACTTCTGGGATAGGACAGTCCAGGTGAACTGAGTAGAAAGGTGGGTGTTTGGGTCAGCTCAAGTAAAAGCAAAGATAATTTATGCCTAGTCACCTGATGGGTGATTTGGGCCTGGTGTCTCCAAACTGCAAGGGCCACGGGGGGCAGTCCACATCCCAGTGTCCCTCTTGATAACACATAGGACATGGTTGGTAGAGTTTTCCAGGGTTTGGGCAGATCTGGGCCCAGTGGCCCTCCTGACTGCATTTGAAGCAAGGACTCAGGTTCCCAGGCTTTCGGGGGCCATAGGAGCAGTGGCTGTGACTGGCTGAAAGGCCTTTGCCACCCTTGGTACACTTTGAAGGCCACTACTAAGACTTGTGCCTTTGGAGTTAGGGATCCCGTCTCTAGGTGTCTGGCCCCAAATGTTAGGGAAACACAGGGAGAAGGAGGTCATAAGGAGTTGTTTCCCATCTGGGATCTTAGGATGCAGGTTGGTATATTGCAGGAGGGCTTTTGTAATTGTCTAGAAAATTGGAATAAGTTTTTTTGTTTGTCCAGAATGACCTCTTGGATTTTTTTTATATAGTTTACAGCTTTTAAGGGCAGCCTTCTGGATACTGGTCAAGAGGCAAGTTATAAATTGATCCAGGAGGCAAGCTATAAATTTATGTCTAGCTGAAATGCCCCCTAGAATATTGTGGTTTCATTCAGGGTCCCAGATGGGGACTACCTCTGCCCCAAATGGGTGGACAGTGTTAGATTTTTGAATTTTGTCTGCATGCATCCTATCCTGCTCCCAGACTTCCTTGTGCTCCTTACAGAAAAGGTTGTTAATGAGAATCATCTAAATTTCATGTAATGTGAAGTTGTGAGATTGAGCAACATGTTGGACCTTTTTAATGAAGGTGTAGGAATTAGTATAAGATGCTATTTTTAATTCCTATTTTGGGTAACTTATTTTTTATGAATTTTTCTCATTTATTATTGTTATCCTTAGAACAAGTATCACCTACATGAAAATACATCCCAGTCCAAAATATCTTGGAGACCTTTTGTTGCCTCCTTGTTTAGTTTACACAATGTGGTCACCTTTAATCAAGATTGTAGTGAAGTCACATGGCATTCACCCTCTCCAACCATAGCAAGGACAGTTGCCAGCCATATGGCTGCCTTCATCCTAGTTGGGGAGAACAGTTAAGATAGTGGCGAGCCACATGTTGCTTATATCCCAAAGTGGTGGTGTTTTGCCACCTGATTTCCTTAATATATTAACTGTCAATACCCTGTGTTATAGGTTTTACAGATTTATGAGTTGTTACAGATTTTATAGATTTTTAACCATACCCAATATACTTACAAATCCTGAAGTATAAAGAGTTTAAATCAATAGTCTTACAAATCTTAAGATTCACAACATAGCAAAAGTTTTAGAGAATTAACTCAAAACAAAAAGAGTATGAAATGAGTAGCAATAATCCTTATTAGGAATAGTTTCCTGTTTTGCTCTCATTTCTCTGTTATATAGTCAGGTGGCCTGTCTGACATGGGACAGAGATTTTGGAGGAAACCCTTAAATAAGCATGCCTAGGTCTAGAAACAGGGTAACCATGATCCAACTCCAGAGCCAGCTTTTCATTGAAGTGAAGCAGCATAAAGCAATAATTTAATAATACCTATACCTAAAAGACACTTGAATCCCTGTAAAACTGAATTTAGTAAGCTAAGAACAAAGAAGGCTTAGGGACAGAAATGGTATAGAGTCTGCTGCAGGAGGGAGCTTAGAGATGCACCAGCTAGCAAGGCCTACACCTTCTCTCTCCTGCCTGGGTCTGAAAAAGCCTGGGATAAAACCGGACTCGCTGAACATAGCGGACAATGAGGACTACAGAGAACTCAAGAACAATGGCAATGTTTTTTTTTAATTGCGAAAAGAAGAAAAAAAAACATAAACAAAAAACAAGTTTCCACCTCCTCCCAGCCTCCCATTTCCCTTCCCCTCCTCCCACCCTTCTCCCCCTCCCCCCACTCCTCTCCCCCTCCCTCTCCAGTCCACAGAGCAGTCCGGGTTCCCTGCCCTGTGTTAAGTCCTAGGACCTCTCCGTCCATATCTAGGAAGGTGAACATCCAAACTGGCTAGGCTCCCACAAAGCCAGCACATTAAGTAGGATCAAAACCCCCTGCCATTGTCCTTGGTGTCTCATCAGCCCTCATTGTTCGCCATGTTCAGAGAGTCCGGTTTTATCCCATGCTTTTTCGGTCACAGTCCAGCTGGCCTTGGTGAGCTCCCCGTAGATCAGCTCCTCTGTCTCAGTGGGTGGATGCACGCCTCGTGGTCCCGAATTCTTTGCTCATGTTCTCCCTCCTTCTGCTCCTCCTTGGGACCTTGGGAGCTCAGTCCAGTGCTCCTGTGTGGGTCACTGTCTCGATCTCTATCCATCACCAGATGAAGATTCTATGATGATATGCAAGATATTCGTCAGTATTGCTCTAGGATAGGGTCATTTCAGGTTCCCAATCCTCAGCTGCCCAAGGAACTAACTGGGAACCTCATCTTGGGCACTAGGGAGCCCCTCTAGGGTCAAGTCGCTTGCCCACCCTAAAGTGGCTCCCTTAACTAAGAATTGTGGTTCCGTGCTCCCCTATCCACCTTTCCTTTATCCCAATTCTCCCGTTTCCCAGGTCCCCCCTCCTTCCCTTCTACCTTTTCTCTCCCCATCTCCCCTTACCCCCATCCCCCCCCCAAGAACCCATTTTCTCCCCGGAAATTTGGTCTACTTCCCTTAGCGAAGAGGACAACTATATGTTTTTCCTTCGGTTCACCTTCTTCCTTAGCTTCTTTAGGTTCACCTATTGTAGACTCCGTGGTCCTAATTTATGGCTAGAAACCAATTATGAGTGAGTACATCCCATATTCCTCTTTTTGGGTCTGGGACACCTCACTCAGGATAGTGTTTTCTATTTCCATCCATTTGCATGCAAAATTCGAGAAGTCATTGTTTTTTACCGCAGCGTAGTACTCTAGCGTGTATATATTCCATACTTTCTTCATCCATTCTTCCATTGAAGGGCATCTAGGTTGTTTCCAGGTTCTGGCTATTACAAATAATACTGCTATGAACATAGTTGAACAAATGCTTTTGTCATTTGATAGAGCATCTCTTGGGTATATTCCCAAGAGTGGTATTGCTGGGTCCAGGGGTAAGTTGATCCCGAATTTCCTGAGAAACCGAAACACTGACTTCCACAGTGGTTGCACAAGATTGCATTCCCACCAGCAATGGATGAGGGTACCCGTTCTTCCACAGCCTCTCCAGCAAAGGTTATCCTTGGTGTTTTTGAGTTTAGCCATTCTGACAGGTGTAAGATGATATCTCAAAGTTGTTTTGATTTGCATTTCCCTGATTGCTAAGGAAGTTGAGCTCGACCTTAAGTGTCTTTTGGCCATTTGAAGTTCTTCTGTTGAGAATTCTCTGTTCAGTTCAGTGCCCCATTTTTTAATTGGGTTAATTAGCATTTTAAAGTCTAGTTTCTTGAGTTCTCTATATATTTTGGAGATCAGACCTTTGTCTGTTGTGGGGTTGGTGAAGATCTTCTCCCAGTCAGTAGGTTGCCTTTGTGTCTTAGTGACAGTGTCCTTTGCTTTACAGACGCTTCTCAGTTTAAGTAGGTCCCATTTATTCAATGTTGCCCTTAATGTCTGTGCTTCTGGGGTTATACATAGGAAGCGATCTCCTGTGCCCATCTGTTGTAGGGTATTTCCCACTTTCTCTTCTATCAGGTTCAGTGTGTTCGGACTGATATTGAGGTCTTTAATCCATTTGGACTTGAGTTTTGTGCACGGTGAGAGATATGGGTCTATTTTCATTCTTCTACAGGTTGACATCCAGTTGTGCCAGCACCATTTGTTGAAGATGCTTTCTTTCTTCCATTGCATACTTTTAGCTCCTTTATCGAAAATGAGGTGATCATAGGTTTGTGGGATAAAATCCGGGTCTTCTATACGATTCCATTGGTCGACTTCTCTGTTTTTATGCCAGTACCACACTGTTTTCATTACTGTAGCTCTGTAATAGAGTTTGAAGTCAGGGATGGTAATGCCTCCAGAAGATCCTTTATTGTATAGGATTGTTTTGGCTATCCTGGGTTTTTTGTTTTTCCATATAAAGTTGATTATTGTCTTCTCCAGATCTGTGAAGAATTTTGATGGGATCTTGATGGGGATTGCATTGAATCTATAAATTGCCTTTGGTAGAATTGCCATTTTTACTATGTTGATCCTCCCAATCCAAGAGCAAGGGAGGTCCATCCATTTTTTGGTATCCTCTTCAATTTCTTTCTTCAATGCCTTAAAGTTCTTGTCAAATAGATCTTTCACTTCCTTGGTTAGATTTACCCCCAGATATTTTATGCTGTTTGTGGCTATCGTGAATGGTGAAGCTTCTCTGATTTCCCTCTCTGCTTCCCTATCCTTTGTGTATAAGAGGGCAACTGATTTTTTGGAGTTGATCTTGTATCCTGCCACATTACTAAAGCTGTTTATCAGCTGTATAAGTTCTTTGGTGGAGTTTTGGGGGTCGCTTATGTACACTATCATATCATCTGCAAATAACGAAAGTTTAACTTCTTCCTTTCCAATTCGAATCCCCTTGATCCCATTATGTTGTCTTATTGCTATTGCTAGAACTTCAAGCACTATATTGAAGAGGTATGGTGAGAGTGGACAGCCTTGCCGTGTTCCTGAGTTAAGCGGGATGGCTTTGAGTTTCTCTCCGTTTAATTTGATGTTAGCTGTCGGCTTGCTGTATATAGCTTTTATTATATTTAGGTATGACCCTTGTATCCATAATCTCTCCAAGACTTTTAACATAAATGGATGTTGAATTTTGTCAAATGCTTTTTCAGCATCTAATGAAATGATCATATGTTTTTTTTCTTTCAGTTTATTTATATGCTGGATTACATTGATAGATTTTCGTATGTTGAACCAGCCCTGCATCTGAGGAATGAAGCCTACTTGATCATAATGGATAATTTTTCGGATGTGTTCTTGGATTCGATTTGCCAGTATTTTGTTGAGGATTTTTGCGTCAATATTCATGAGTGAAATTGGCCTGTAGTTCTCTTTCCTGGTTGAGTCTTTGAGTGGTTTTGGTATCAGAGTAATTGTGGCTTCATAAAAGGAATTTGGTAACGACCCTTCTGATTCTATATTGTGGAATACATTAAGGAGTATAGGTATTAGGTCTTCTTGGAAGTTCTGGTAGAATTCTGCATTGAAACCATCTGGTCCTGGGCTTTTTTTGGTAGGGAGGTTTTTGATAACAGCTTCTAATTCTTCGCGACTTACAGGTCTGTTTAGATTGTTCACCTGGTCCTGGTTTAGTTTTGGTAAATGGTATTTATCTAAAAAAGCGTCCATTTCTTTTACATTTTCCAGTTTTGTGGCATATAGGCTTTTGTAGTAAGATCTAATGACTCTCTGAATTTCCTCTGTGTCTGTGGTTATGTCCCCCTTTTCATTTCTGATCTTATTAATTTGCGTGTTCTCTCTCTTTCGTTTGATTAGTTTGGATAGGGGTTTATCTATCTTGTTGATTTTCTCCAGGAACCAGCTTTTTGTTTCATTGATTCTTTGGATTGTTTTCTGTGTTTCTATTTTGTTGATTTCAGCCCTCAATTTGATTATTTCCAGTCTTCTACTCCTCCTAGGTGAGTCTGCTTCTTTTTTTTCTAGAGCTTTCAAGTGGGCTGTTAAGTCTCCAATATGTGCTTTCTCTGTTTTCTTTAGGTGGGCACTTAGTGCTATGAACTTTCCTCTCAGGACTGCTTTCATAGTGTCCCATAAGTTCGAGTATGTTGTTTCTTTATTTTCATTGAATTCAAGGAAGATTTTAATTTCTTTCTTTATTTCTTCCTTAATCCCGGTATGGTTCAGTAGATGACTGTTCAGTTTCCATGAGTTTGTAGGCTTTCTGGGGGTAGCATTGTTGTTGAATTCTAACTTTAATCCATGGTGATCTGATAAGACACAGGTGGTTACTAATATTTTTTTGTAACTGTGTAATTTCGCTTTGTTACCAAGTATGTGGTCAATTTTCAAGAAGGTTCCATGAGCTGCAGAGAAGAAGGTATATTCTTTCCTCTTTGGGTGGAATAATCTATAGATGTCTGTTAAGTCCATTTGCTTCATTACCTCCATTAATTCTCTAATTTCTCTGTTAGGTTTCTGTCTGATTGACCTGTCCATTGGTGAGAGAGGAGTGTTGAAGTCTCCTACTATTAGTGTGTGCGGTTTGATGGCTGCCTTGAGTTTTAGTAATGTTTCTTTTACGTACGTGGGTGCTTTTATATTAGGGGCATAGATATTCAGGATTGAGACTTCTTCCTGATGAATTGTTCCTGTTATGAGTATAAAATGTCCCTCTCCATCTCTTCTGATTGATTTAAGTTTGAAGTCAACTTTGTTAGAAATTAGTATGGCCACACCTGCTTGTTTCTTAGGTCCATTTGCTTGATAAGCCTTTTCCCAGCCCTTTACTCTGAGTAGGTGCCTGTCTTTGTGGTTGAGGTGTGTTTCTTGTAGACAGCAGAATGTTGGATCCTGTTTTCTTATCCAATCTCTTAGCCTGTGCCTTTTTATAGGTGAGTTGAGCCCATTGATATTAAGTGATATTAATGACCAGTGGTTGTTAACTCCGGTCACTTTTTTAGTAGTAGGGTTTGTGTGTTTTCCTTCTTTGATTTGCGCTGGTGAAGAGTCTCTAGATGTCTGAGTTATTGTGGTCATTGTTGGACTCCTTGGTTAGTGATTTTCCTTCTATTATTTTCTGTAAGGCTGGATTTGTGGCTGCGTATTGTTTAAATTTGTTTTTATCCTGGAAAATTCTGATTTCTCCATTTATAGTGAATGAAAGTTTGGCTGGATATAGTAGTCTGGGCTTGCATCCGTGGTCTCTTAGTTTTTGGAGAACATCTATCCAGGACCTTCTGGCTTTCATGGTTTCCATAGAGAAGTCAGGTGTAAGTCTGATAGGTTTACCTTTATAAGTAACTTGGCCTTTTTCCTTTGCGGCTCTTAATATTCTTTCTTTATTCTGTATATTTTGTGTTTTGATTATTATATGGCGAGGGGATGTTTTCTTTTGATCCAGCCTATTTGGTGTTCTGTATGCTTCTTGAACCTTCCTAGGTACATCTGTCTTCAGTTTGGGAAAGTTTTCTTCTATAATTTTATTAAGTATATTTTCTGTACCGTTGAGCTGCACTTCTTCTCCTTCTTCTACTCCAATTATTCTTAGGTTTGGTCTTTTTATTGTGTCCCATATTTCCTGAATGTTTTGTGATGAGAGTTTGTTGGACTTGCTGTTTTCTTTGATCAGAGTGTTTCTTTTCTCTATGTTATCCTCAGAATCTGAGATTCTTTCTTCTATCTCTTGTATTCTGCTGGTTATACTTGATTCTGTAGTCTCTATTCGTTTACCTAGATTTTCCATGTCCAGTCGGCCCTCTGTTTGTGTTTTCTTCTTTGCCTCCATTTCAGTTTTCAAGTCATGAACTGTTTCCTTTATCTGCTTGATTGTTTTTCCTTGGTTTCCTAGGGTATCATTCACTGCTTTACTCAATTCCTCGAACTTTCTATTATACTTCTTATCCATTTCTATAAGGGCGTTTTTTATATGCTGTTTAAGGGTGTCAGTCACTTTCATGAAGTCAGTTTTTTCTACTTCTTCTTGATTAAGGTGTTCATGTCCTCCTGTTGTGGGGTCACTGGCTTCTGGTGGTTTCGTGTTGTTTTTCAGATTGTTGGGAGAATTCCTGCATTGGCGTCTGCCCATCTCTTCCTCCCAATACTCCCCTTTGGATCTTCTTTTATAGGATCAGGTCTTCTTGCCCACTGATGTACCTTCCCAGTGATGTCACTCCCCAGAGATGTTTCTCCACAATGATGTTTCACTCGGTGCCCAGAACGAAACTCCACGCTGTTTGGTTAGCTCGCGAACAAAGGGCCCACCCTGCTCGCTGCGGGCAGGCTATGGGAACAAAGGAGCTACCGGCCACCCCTATGTCCTCCCGGTTCAGATTCGGTCCCAGCGCCCTAGCAGGCTGGGCAGGGAGGCGCTATGCCCCAAAGGAGGGAGGGAGACAGGGGGTGTGGGGATCTGGATGTAAGCTGAGTGGGATAGGAAGAGAGAGGGGCGGCAATGGTTTTTTTTATTTATTTATTAAGGGTTTCTGCCTCCTCCCCGCAACTGCTTCCCCTTTCCCTCCCCCTCCCCCGATCAAGTCACCCTCCCTCATCTGCTCGAAGAGCAATCAGGGTTCCCTGACCTGTGGGAAGCCCAATCGGGAACTCACCAAGGCCAGCTGGCCTAGGTCTGAAAAAGCATGGGATAAATCCAGACTAGCTGAACATAGCAATGGGTTTTTGATCCTACTGCACATACTGGCTTTGTGGGAGCCTAGGCAGTTTGGATGCTCACCTTCCTAGACCTGGATGGAGGTGGGTGGTCCTTGGACTTCCCACAGGTCAGGGAACCCTGATTGCTCTTCGAGCTGATGAGGGAGGGGGACTTAATCGGGGAGGGGGAGGGAAATGGGAGGCGGTGGCGGGAGGAGGCAGAAATCTTTAATAAATAAATTAAAAAAAACAAAAACAAAATTATAGATCCATCAACAGAAACTTAAAAAGACAGAACATTCACACACACACACACACACACACACACACACACACACCCCTACATACCTGTGTGTGTTGGTGGCAGAGAAAAACCAAACAGGGCTTGGGCCAAAGATAAGAGAAAACTGGAAGATAGGGAATAATGAATCTTTCTGTTTTCTTTTCTTTCTTTCTTTTTTTTTTTTTTGGTTTTTCGAGACAGGGTTTCTCTGTGGTTTTGAAGCCTGTCCTGGAACTAGCTCTTGTAGACCAGGCTGGCCTCGAACTCCCAGAGATCCGCCTGTCTCTGCCTCCCGAGTGCTGGGATTAAAGGCGTGTGCCACCACCGCCCGGCTTATCTTTCTGTTTTCTTGATTGCTCACAGTAGTTGTAAAAGTCCTGAATAATATTGGGAATCTAGGATGCCATTAGGTGGCCATTTGAATTGCTCATCTAAGGGATATTGAGACAAGATTTGCAAAAGTGAATGAATAAATTTTGGACCCTTCAGGTTAGGTGCCAGGTGGAGAGGCTGGAGGTCTTCTAAGAGGTATTATCCCAAGGGGGGACAAGAAGGTAAAGATGCCACTGTTGACATGGGTGAGGGGTATGTAGGCAAAAATGTTGCAGTAGCCTGTAGTTGCAGGCATTCCCAGGACTCAGTTATACCAAATAGGGCCAAGCTATTCAATGAGTCATCACCACACTCAACAAGGATTGGGGCTGACAGTTTGAGGAAAAAATCAGCACCTCACTTGGTACCAGGGCTTTTGTGGAAGGGGCCCAAAGGCTTGCTTAAAGGCAGTGAAAAATTGATTTCAGGAATAAGGTCTTATCCACAGGAAAGGGACAGGAACAGGATATCACAGTATCATAAAAGGCCATAGAGAAACTGGGGGATTACAGGCAGCTTTAGTAGGGAGGCAGAAAAAGGGAGTGGAAAGGGCCGTAATAGCCCATTTGGGCATAAGAAAGTTGCAGGACTGCGGTCCCAAGGGTGAGGGTGATGGGTTCAGTGAAGAGGGACCACCATAACTTTATATACCATGGGTGGAGGTACCTCTGTCTGAAGGGGAAACTTACAGAATTGTTGCTGATGAACGAAATGCCAAGGAATTGGTGAGCCAGAAGGTAAGTCCATTATGGGGTGGATAATGAGATGAGGGATAAGGTCCTGGTGCAGTTTAGATCCTGGTGGGGGGTGCAAGGCACTTAAAGAGTCCATCCAAGTCCTGTTATCAATGTAAGGGTTTTTCTAGCACATAGGTATCTTGGCAGGAGTCAAGGAATACCAAAAAGTCATACCATGTGGCAGTCTTACACAAGAGATGTATTGGGGAGAACAGAATGTCAGCTGCTTCTGAACAGAAAGACAGCAGAGGATTGGGTAAAAGTGGAGGCCTTTTATAGGGTTTTGGAGCATGTACAGTGAGCTAGTTGAAAAGTGCATCATGTCTGGTTGTTGCCCTGCTCCCCCCCCCATATTGTTGAGTCACATGGGGGCAATTTCTAATTCTCGGGGGCTCCAGGTGAAGCCAAAGCAGGGCTTTTCCCTTGGCCATGGTCTTGGACCATGGGTCAAGTCAGGGAGAGGGTGTTCTTTCCCTTATCCCTGGTTGCCAGTTATAAATACCAGCTAAGGCCATGCAGAAACAAGGATTATAATTGACACAAAAGTTTCTGTCATATTTTATTAAGAATGTGTTTGTGCAGATATTTGCTTTCTTTCCTTGATTTCTTTATCATGAAATGTGTTATCAATTAAGAAATTAAGAAAGTAACAGTTGTTGTCTTAAGTTTGAGATACTAAAAGAATACCTTCAAGGAACAATGTCACCTATTCTAAAATTTAGAATGTGTTAATGGTTGTGTGTCAAGTTTACCAGAGGTGGACTTGTGATAGCTATTCTTGGTTGTCAACTTGACTACATTTAGAATTAAAGTAGGCACATGGAGATTTTTGATTGATGGGCCTTGATGTTTTGATGATTGAACCTTGGTGATCAACCTCAGGAATGAGTCAGGTGTAACAAAGTGGCCAAATAACGTAATAGACCTTGGTGACTTTCTTTAGGAATGTAATCTAATGGTTTAGCAAGGGGGAGGGAAGAGAGATGGGCAAGACCTGCTGTTTTGCCCTGTTTACCAAGCTCAGGCCTGCTAGAGTTCTTCAATATTTATATTTGCATTTATAGCAGAATTGATTCTAGGTTACAGGAAGACTAGTCTTTGTGCCCTGAAGTACTGAAAGTGTTATATTAAATGGGAATTGTGACTTAAGGGAACTTGAATTAATAAGAATACTGTTCTTTTAGTATATGCTTTACTATTTTTAGCTATTGGTTAAATATATAAGACAAGGCTAATTCGAATAGTTTAATCCTGTATTTTAGAACAAATATTTTGCTAACTACTTAACATATTTGTATTAAGATTATCTTTAAAGCCCATAATTTGACTTTTGAATAATTATTATAATTCAGTTGTTATAATGTCTTTTTTTGTTTATTTGGTCATTTATGTCCTATTTTATTCCAAAGAAGGATTGTTTCCTGCCTTGTCCACAGAGTGTCACTGTTGGGTTATTTGAAGATCAAAAGCCCTGTAACATTGTATTCTTGGCTTATGGCTAGAAATATTTCCATTCTTATCAGAAATGATTCTTGGTTACTGGAATACTAGTCTGTGCAGTGAAGTGAAGAAAGGGTTATTCTCAATGGGAAATGTTACTTAAGGGCAGTTGAGTAAATAAGAATATAGTTTTACCAGTACATGCTTTCATGTTGTATGTTCAGTGAGAGATTTTTTGATACAATAAATAGACATTTGGGGTTTCTTCAAACAAAATAGATGTCCTGAATTTTCCTCTTAATTTTTATCTTTATATCTCCTTTTGTTCTATAAATAAATTCTCCTTAGATAACATTTACCTGTCTAATTGGCAACATGAACCTGGGAGAGTAGGAGTATAAATTTTCTGGTGCTCGGAGGGTTAAATCTGAGTAAAGTATACAATTCCAAGGGCAAGCCACATATGGCCAAACCATATTTTTCTAGAGAGGCCTATGAACAAATAACAATAGCTAGTTCAAATGAATAATCTAAAGTGAATTCACTCCTATCCACCATGCCTGGGAGGGACCTGAAAGCACATTCCAAGAACAATTCTGTTTTTTTTTTTTAAAGAAACTTAGGTCGCAAAACTTTTGTTTTCTTGGAGTTTTCTCACAAGTACTCAGAATTCTCCTCGCAAGACTCTGTTATTGGACTGTGTTCCTGTAGATTTAAGAATACAAATAGAGCACCTGTTTGTGAAGAAGGAAATATTATTAATTGGTATTCTTCAAAATGTGAATCTTTACATAGCATTTGCTAAATGTTATGTACTTTCACACTTACTGAGAAACAAATTTAGGGTTTATTTTATTATTTTTTACACTTTTTTTATTGAAAATTTCCACCTCCTCCCCTCCTCCCATTTCCCTCCCCCCAGTCCCCGTCCCCCTCCCTCTCCAGTCCAAGGAGCAGTCAGGGTGCCCTGCCCTGTGGGAAGTCCAAAGCCCCCCCCCGATCCAGGTCTAGGAAGGTGAGCATCCAAACAGACTAGGCTCCCACAAAGCCAGTCCATGCAGTAGAATCAAAACTCAGCGCCATTGTCCCTGGCTTTTCATCAGCCCTCATTGTCTGCCATGTTCAGAGAGTCCAGTTTGATCCCATGCTCCATCAGTCTCAGTCCAGCTGGCCTTGGTGAGCTCCCATTAGATCAGCCCCACTGTCTTAGTGGGTGGGTGCACCCCTTGCAGTCCTGACTTCTTTGCTAATGTTCTCCCTCCTTCTGCTCCTCATTTGGACCTTGGGAACTCAGTCCAGTGCTCCAATGTGGGTCTCTGTCTCTATTTCCATCCATCACTAGATGAAGGTTCTATGGTGATATGCAAGATATTCATCAGTATGGCTATAGGATAAGGCCAGTTCAGGCACTCTCTCCTCAGCTGCCCAAGAACAAGCTGGGGACATCTCCTAGGACTCCTGGGAACCCCTCTAGAGTCAAGTCTCTTGCCAACCCTAAAATGGCTCCCTTAATTAAGATATATACTTTCCTGCTCCCATAACCACACTTCCTCCATCCCAACCATCCCATTTCCCCACGTTCCCCCATCCTGCCCTTCTCACTATTCTCTCCCCATCTACCCTTACCCCCACCCCACCCCCACCCCCAAGTTCCCAGTTTTTGCCTGGCAATCTTGTCTCCTTCCAATATCCAGGAGGATAACTACATGTTTTTCTTTGGGTTCACCTTCTTATTTAGTTTCTCTAGGATCCTGAATTATAGGCTCAATGTCCTTTATTTCAAAAGTCTGTCTGAAAGTGGTGTGACAGGCATAGAGTCCCAGCTACTTGGAAGGCTAAGACAGGAAGGTCACAAGGCCAAGTCTAGCCTGGGCAATTTAGTGAGGCCCTGTCTCAAAATAAAAAGGTAAAAAAGATTTGGGGATGCAATTCTGTATCAGAGCCTTTACCTGACATGTATAAAGTTCTAGATTGAATCACCAGTAAAAATGAAAATAAAATACATAACAACAAATAAACTTAAAAGTTTGAGATCTAACAGGACTGTACAGCTTATAGTGCCTAGACCTTAGTACCCTGCTGGCGAATTAGGTGTGATTGGTTAACAGAGTTTCCACATCAGTACCCTGCTGCCTGTGGTATAGTATTTATCCAGGGTCCCAACAAGTAGGTAAACTGGGTAGAATATGATGTCAGGGCTAAAAATGCTCAGGTTCCCAAGTCATGTTCTTAAGAACTGTCTCTTGAAGCACTGCCATTTCTGATATTACTGGCTCCTGGCTTTCACTGAATTCTACTGATGCACCACTAGGCTATGCTGCTTGCAGCCCTTGGTTCTCCTCTTCTCCAGTTCCTTCTAGCAACTTTTCCTTGCCAGGCATCTTGTGTATGTCTCTAGACCTGATATGGGCTGGAGGCAGAGTACAGAGGAGTAGCCCATTTTGGCAGGGCTGTCTTCTGTCTGGCAAATATTTCACAGCCCCAGTCAGCTCCAATAGCCAGCAAACCTTCCAGAACCTAGCTGTCTTTGGACCATTCTGGATCATAAAGAGTAAAATCTTCTGTTGTTCAGGGCTGATACCTTTGCTGGTTTCTGAATCTTCCTTTTCCTTTTCCTTCTCCTTCTTCCTCCTCCTCCTCCTCCTCTTGCTCCTCCTCCTCCTTTTTTTTGTTGAAAGACTTAGGTGCATTGGGCACAGCCCCCACATCCCAATCATGGATGCAGTCCCTGTTGCTCTTTCTCTTCTGCAGCTTCAAAACACTGCTTTGCTTGCCTGCCTGTTTACTCTTAGTGGTTCTCACCCTTGCACTCCCCTCAGAACACAGTTCCTTCGACAACATTTATACTGGCTGTTGAAATATTGAGCTTTATTTTCTCGGGATTTTTGAACATGATGATCCTTCTGCCCTGTATGCTCCACGTATTTTCATCCAACCTATACCTTTTTACCTTACCTTTAAATGCTCTTCTCAGGTTCTGCTTCTGAAAAGCCTCAGCTGTCAATCTGGATTCTGTCTGCTCTTCTGAGCAAGCTAGGCCTCACCTTTTTCTTGTGTCATGGTATGCAGAGGTGATAATAACAGTAATGGAGTGTTGAGCACCATTGAACCAATCATCTTGTAGCATGGCTATTTTTGTATTAAGATAGTGCTACAGCAGTGTTTGTCATTAAGAGATATTTTCATCCCAATTCTGAACATAAGAAAACTGAAACACAGAGAAGTTGAGTAACCTGCTCAACATCACACACCTAACAAGTTCTGGTATTGGAGTCAATCCTGTTCCCCTAGAGCTTTGGCATTTACCTCAGTCCCACAGTCCTGAGTTTTTTCACCTGAGCATGTATCTGGACCCACACAAAGGCTATTAAAACCCAGCCTTTTGCTTCTACTCAGTTCTCCATTCAGTAGGTGTGGTTTGGAGCCCTTGATTTTGAATTTCCCTTGTTAACACCTTCATTGATGTGAAGTAGCTGTAGCATATATGTGTGCATAGGAGGCTATCAGGGGCTTGAAGTGCTCACCTTCTTAACTGAAGTTCCTTCCAAGTAAGTGTGCATAGGTCAAATAGTGTAGAGACAGGTTGAGAGTCCATGTTTTAGCCAAAATGGTTGGCGTTACTCCTAGGCCTCACCGAGGAAATGGGTTATTTCTGATTGCTAGAGAACTTCCACTGTGCCTAGCAATCAAAGGTCAGCCTCATACATTCTCCTTTAAAAATTATTTCATTTTAAAAAATTTTGTTAGATATATTCATTTTATTTTATGTGAGTGTTTTTCCTACAAGTATATACATGCACTACATGCATACATGGTCCCTGCAGATGTCAGAAGTGGGAGCATATCTTTTGGAACTGGAACTAGGTGTGGTAATAAACCACAATGTGGGTCCTGGAAACTAAACCCAGGTCCTTGGCTGCAAGTGCTCTTAACAGCTGAACCCATCTCTCCAGCCCCGTGCTTCATACATTTTAACATGTGTTACATTTCTTTTAAAATGATCACACTTTTCTTATTTATAATAGCATTTAGAAGATCTTCTTGAGAGGACGAACAGGCAGATTACCCATATTTTTGAGACTGTTTCAAGAATACAAGAGTTTTCTGAGGTATCAGAGATGGAGAAGTGTGTAAGTATTATCAAAGCATCCTTTGTGTAGAGAATGTGTGGAGAAGTGTGTAAGTATTATCAAAGCATTCTTGGAATTTGTTTAAACTTCTAGTACCTGAAGATTTGGAGCTGGTAACCGTGAAATTAACAAGACTGATGTACACTTGTTTCAGTAGCAGAAGTGTGACTAAAATTCTATTGGGAAAAATGCTTAAATGTAGGTTTGCTAAATTACCACAAGTACTTTTATGTTACTAAATGACCATGCATAAATTTTCCTTAAATTTACTGGGGTGGAGGAGGATAGCATTTACCTTTAAAAGTAAAAAGTAGTGTAGTGACAGGTATAGATGTACATGTTTTGATCAGCTATTAAAATACTTTACAATTACGTTTATGTGTGTATATGCATGGTTGCTGCAGAGGCCAGAAGGGCACGCCAGATTCCATGGGATGAAGTCACCAGCAGATGTGAGCTTCTTGGTGTGTGTGGGTGCTGGAAATCAAAGTTGGGTCTTCTGGAAGAATAATATATTAAGCCATCTCTGATTCACATTTTAATTACTGTTTTATTCACAGTTGACTTAAATTGGGTTAGTGTCATTTTAGATGTGATTTTTATTCATACAAGAATATCTTGACTTTGGGTCTGGTTTATTTCTGTGCATGATTTTTTTTAATTTGCAAGTTCTATATAATAAAGTTTTAATTACAAAAAGAATGTTTTGACAACCAGGTGTAGTTGAATATATCTATAATCCCAGTACCCAGTAGGCCTGGGAAGGAGGGCCATCATTTGTAGGATAGCTTGAATGATATGACAACCTGTCTCAAGAAACAAACCAACCACAAAAAGAAAAGTTTTGATTGGCTGATCTCATGGTGGAACTGAAGTCCAGGAACTGAGGGAAGCTTAAGTCATTCTGTTCTCTTTTCTTGGGTAGGGATCTTGTGGTGAGGCATTTAACCAGACAGAGCAGGCATCCCAGGACCAGGACAATCCTGAAGAAACAGCTCCTGAGCCAGTGGCAGAGGCTGAGCCTGAAGTGCTAGTTTCTGACCATGACACAGTACCGTTTGATGAAGGTGCTCAAGGAACCAATGGTGTCATCTCATCCAAGCAGCGTGCTGTGGAAGCACCTATAATATTTCTGCAACCAGTAGACACAGTTCTGGTCACTGACCCTAACGGGATGATTTACCCAGTTGTTGTAGGAGTTGGGGATATCAGCACAAATACTGTCTCACCATTAATCTACATCCCTTCCAATTTGGGTGAGTTTATAAAAACACATAAATAACATTCTTTATATTTTAAAACTCCTTCACACATATTAGTTTTTTTTTCATTAAAAGATTTATGTTGAGACCTTTCCAGATTCATATAGTGGTAAGAAACAAGGCAGAAATATGAGCTTCCTCAAAGGTAACATGTTATGAAAGCTATGGTTGTCATTTCTGCCTGCGAGTTTAGTTCTGTGTAGTTTATCATGAGAAGGTTTATGTGTTTACCACAGTCCAGATATAGAACATCCTATCATAAGGTTCTTTTCTATCTATTGCCACAGATACACATCTAAAACCATCTTTTTTGGTTGCCCTTTTCTTCCACTTGTAACTTTTTAATATGTTTTCCCCCGTACAATATAATTCCCTGAGGACTCATCCAAATGTGCATCAACAGTTTGATTCTTTTTTACTGCTGAACTCTCTATTCCGTGGAGTAGATGTACTACAACTAAACCATTCATCTGTTAAAGGAAATTTTGTGGGTTTTCTTCCCTTGTTTTTTTCTATTAGAATGAAGACTTTTTTGAGCATTTATGAATACATTTTTTATTAAATTTAAATTTTTATTTTACTGATAGAAATTATCAAAAGTTTGATTACTTACAGTCAATATGTGAATTGTATATGTAGCTTTTTAAAAATAAAAGGTTTCATTGGGATGTAATTAATGTCTTAGTCTATTTCTGCTGGTAAAACAAGATATCATAGACTAATTAGTTTTTTAAAATCATAAATTCATTTTCTTCCTGTTCTGGAGGCTGGAAAATTCAAAAACAAGGTGCCATTTTCTGATGAAGGCTGCTTTCTCCGAAGGAGAAAAAAGTCGTCTCCTCACATGGCTACAGGTTGTAATGATGCACTAAGCCTCTTTTACAAGGAACTTAATGCCATTCATGAGAGAGAGGAATTCTCACAGCCTAGTAATCTCTCAAAGTTCTCTTCTTAATACTAACAGGTTGTCAGGACTAAATTCTAAATGAGACAACATATTCATTCAAACCATACTAATTGATATATAAAATCCCACAAATGTTGAATGTATACAGTTTGACAAACTTGGCCATTTGCATGTTCACTTTCGTGAGAAACTGCATGACTGCTTTTCAGCATATCTAGACTAGTTTACATTCTTGCAAGCATTTTGTACCTGTCATTTCTATGGTTTTCTACTTCTGGATGATTCAAAATTCCTTCCTTCATCGCATCCTTCTTTTTGAAGATTTTCTTTTTTTTTCTAAAGATTTATTTATTATGTTTACAATATTCCTTCCATGTATGCTTGCATGCCAGAAGAGGACACCATATTTCATTATAGATGGCTGTGAGCCACCATGTGGGAGCTGGGAATTGAACTCAGGACCTCTGGAAGAGCAGTCAGTGCTCTTACCTCTGAGCCATCTCTCCAGCCCCTGAAGGTTTTCTTTTAATGCTTCCTATAAGTAAGTCTGTGGGGGGGGAGGGGTGTACAAATTCTTCTAAATTTATTTTTTGTGTGAATATCTTAATTCCTCCTCCTTTCCTGGAGAATATAATCTAAATATTAAAGATCTTATTTGACAACAGTTAATTTTTCGTTTTAAATGGAAATGCCAGGTATTGCAGAAGCCAATGTTGGAAACCACACCCTGACAATGAATAACCCAACTCTTGAGGAAAATCAAGAAGAGGAAGACACTTTCAATCCGCCTGTCTTTCACAACTTCTGTGAGTTTGAAATGATACACATTACAAATAACACTCTGTAATCCAAATTTACCTTAGTGTAAGTTAGTGTCAATTTTTTTATTGTTTGAGAATTTTATATATACACATACGTTTTTGATCATATACACCTCTCCCTTCTCTCTCCTCCCCTCCAACTACCCTCTCACTCTCTATTTTTCATTCCCAACTTGATGTACACTTTTAAAAACTGCACTGAGTCCACTTAGTGTTGCCAGTATGTACATAAATATATGACTATCTAGTAGAGCCTAGGCAGTCTGTCGGGAGTCTTATTCTTAAAAAATATTGACTCTACTTTTCTCTGTAGCTATCAATTGCCTATAACTCCTCAGGTGGGGTGGAACCTATTTTGAAGTATTCATTAATTTATTTTTTTAGATTATAATTTCATTATAACATTTTGCTCCTCTTTCCTTCCTCCAAACTGTACCATATATGCCTCCCATTCTCCTTTACATTAATATCCTTTTAAAACTAATATTTATTGCATATAGTGTGAGGTGCACTACGGTGAGGTGAATCTCAAACTACTTTTAATTTACATTTCCCTGGTGAGTAACAATTTTGAACATTTTAAAAAGTGTTTCTCAGGCATTTGTGTTTCATCTGTTGAAAACTTTCGCTTCGTTCTTTTAAAATTGGATTATTTATTTTTTTGATGTTCAGTTATTTTTAGTTCTTTGCATATTCTAGATACTAACCTTCTTCATTTCAAAATTTATTAGAAGTTACCAGTCTTCTATTTCTTCTGCCTTATACATTTTTCATTCCCAGCATTTATGTATGAATGATCTGTTTTATCCATGTTTGTTTGTATTTAGAATCTTTCTGTGGTTATTTTATCCTTCCCAATGATCCACAGTTGCTTCTTTCTATTAGAATAATTTCTTTTTTGCATTTATTCAAGGCTCTTTTAGTTTTCTTCATGGGAAAGTGTCTCTATTCTCCTTATAATATTTAAGGATAGTTGTGAAGAACTTGTAGTTTATAGTTTATTTTTCATCAGCAGCCTTACAGCTTTATATTTTGAGATAACTTAAAATCTGTATGTTAGAAGAAATTATAGAGGCTACATTTAAGCTGTACTCGTTTTCATCAATGATAATGTATTGCAGAAATATAGAATTATGCCTGAAATTGACATTGATTAAATCAATATTTGTATGCATGAATGTTTTATATTTAGCTTTATGGAGTTTTATAATATGAGATGCTTACTTGTTCACTTCCACAGTTATGCTATAGATGTCTAGCATCGTTGTAAGAATATTTCCTGTTGCCCCTCTGTAAACTACAACCATCTCCCTCTCTCATCTCCCTTCACCCCACCCTGCTCCATCCTAAGCACCATTTGGCTATCTGTGACCTTAATTTCTTTTCTTCATTTTTTATTTGCCATTTACTTCAATTTAATTAAATGCTATGTAACTTTTTGGGTGTAATTTTTCATGAAACGTGACTTGCTTGCAATAAATATCAATTTTTGTACATGTCAGCACTTCCTTCAGTGCCACATACTATTCCATGGCATGTATGTACAACTTTCTTTGTCTCTTCACCCACTAATCAATAGTAAAGATAGTTCCAGGGTTTTTTAACTGTTAGAAGTAAAGTACTATGTGAAATTCTGAATCATATGTTGACATGTGCTTCATTTAAGAATTCATTGAATTTTTTTCCAAGGGAGTTTTACCATTTTATCACCTCACGAGTATTTGTGAACAACACAATTTCTCTACATGTATACCTTTCTATTTTCATTTTTCCTTTTTTATGGTTCTCAAAGCTTCATTCTTTTCACTGTGTAGTTTCTAGATGATTTTCCTTTGGCTCTTTTAAAATTATAATTTTGTCTTAGTCTAAGTGAAAATGTGTTTATTTCCTGTACTTTTTTGAGGGGAGGTTTCGAGATCGGGTTTGTCTGTAGCTTTGGAGTCTGTCCTGGAACTAGCTCTTGTAGACCAGGCTGGCCCCAAACTCACAGAGATCCGCCTGCTTTTGTCTCCCAAGTGCTGGGATTAAAGGCATGTGCCACCGCCTGGCTCCTACACCTTACTTAAGGATAGTCTTGCAATGTATGAATTCATAATTGGGATCCTTAAAAATGTTTTCTTGTAGATATTCCAGTAATACCAGAAGCAGTCTTGGAAGGCAGCCCTGAGACAGTGAATTGCCTACCTGCAATGGGAAATAGCAGTGGCCAGCAAAATCCATCTTCATCTGTTGGGCCCGTTTCTGATTCTGGTGAGCTGCAGATGATACACTTTAAGGAAAGCAGTCTTCAACCCAATCCATAAACATCTCAGCATCCTTAATGCAAACCATTTATAGTTCATTTTGCAAATTAAACATTTTATTTTAAAATAATTTTAGATTCATATTATTTGTTAGAAATAAGAACATAATCCCTCCTATATTTTATCATTTCTCCAACAATATATAAGTACACCAAGATTAAATAATACAACCAGGATATTCACATTGATCTGATACCTGAATATAATTGAGAAGTCCCAGTTTTCTTATAATTGCTTGTGTGCTTATACTGATTTCTGTACATATTTATTATATGTGTAGATTTTTATTGCCTCTACTGTTGTCAAGATACAGAATAACTTCATCACCATTGGCTACCTCATTTCTTTTTTGTTAACCTACCCACCTCACTCAAGTCAAACTTTTCTTCCCAACTGCATGTTCCCTACCATCTGGCTAATACTGGTTTCTATATTTTTGTCACTTTAATAGTATTATATAAAGTCTTAGGGTATGTAGATTTTGTTCCCATTGGCACAATTCCCTTATAACCACTTGTGGGTATCTGTAGATAGTTCATATTCTTTCTCAGACCCTCCCCCACTATGTTGTTTTTAACCATTTGCCCATTGAAATATATACTTTTTTCCATCCAGTTTTTGAAATTAGGGCTGAATCTCTATGAACATTTGTGTACTGGCTTTTGTGTAAATGTAAGTTTTATTTCTTTTTCATAAATTCCAAAAGTGCAATTGCTAGATCTTATGGTAATATATATTGGTAAGATAGTACCATCAGAAACCACCAATCAGTTTCCCAGAGCTGAAGTACCATTTTTTTATTTAAGGGTGAAATAGTTTTTCCACATTTATGTTCCTAATATGTCCATTGTTCTCCCCCAACTCCTTTCTGATTCTCTAACTTCCCTCCTTATAGCATATCCATTTGATTTTCAGGTCTTTTGTTAGATCTTTATATGGACAACTTTATATGAGGAAGATTTATTCAGTTTTCCTTTGTCTTGAGAAAAGTTTTTCTTTCTTTTACCCCCCTACAGAAAGATAGTTTTACATTATATAGAATTCATGGTTGGGAATCCTTTACTTTCAGAGATCAACGAAGTTGTATTGGTAGAAATGCCAAAAAAAGCTGAAGCCATTGTGGATGGATCTAAACAGACAGTTTATTATCCTGCTTTATTAGGAAATGTTGTTCCTCCAGATCCTGAAACTGTAGCTGCCTCTGTATCTTCTGAGTCAGGTGAGTCTGGAATAATACATATGCAGTATAAGAAGTACTTTTATTTTTGCACACATATGTATGTAGCATGCATGCATATTATGTTTGCATTTGTGGACATGTGTGTTTATGTGTGTGCAGGTGTATGTCTGTCTGTCTGTATGTGTGTCTTTGGAGATCTGAGTTGTTGAATGTCTTCTGTGATTGTTCTCCACTGTATTTACTGAGGTAGATCTCTTCCTCTAGCTGATCATATTGTTCTGGGGATGCCCTGTCTGTGCCCTATAAATGATGATCTGAGTTCTGGGACCACAGGTAGGCTTCTATACCTGCATGGCTTTTTTGTGGGTTCTGGGGAATCTGAACTCCAGTCTTCATGCTTTTGTGATAGGCTTTTTATTCACTAAACCATCTTTCTTGCCCCAAATAACACTTTTTAAATCAAAATGCATTAACTTTAATTTTATTTTATATGTTTTGGGTTTTTTTTTTTGTCTGCATGCATGTCTGTGCACCCCTTTCGTGCCTAGTGCCTGCAAAGGCCAGAAAGGGTCAAATCCCCTGGTACTGGAGTTACAGATGGTTGTGAGCCACCAATTAGCATTCTTTTTATAAAACATTATTTATCTGTTTGTTTGTTTATTTATATGTGTATGAGTGTTTTGCCTATATATATGTCTACGTACCTGTGAATACCTGGTTCCCGAGGAGGTCAGAAGAGTACATTGGATCCTCTGGACTTGGAATTATGGATAGTTTTGTGGTAACATGTGGGCTCTGGGAATCAAACCTGGGACCTCTAATGAGCAGTAAGTGTTTTTAACTTCTGAATCATCATTCCAGACCCCTAAATTAATATTCTTAATAGTTTAAAAAGATTTGTTTGTTTATATTTTTGTATATGGATGTTTTGCATGTCTGTACACTGTCTAGAGGTAAAGCTCACGGAGGCCAGAAAAAGGTATTGAACCCTACGGAACTAGGGTTACAGATGGTTGTGAGCCATCATATATGTTCTGAAACTGAACCTCGGTCCTGTGTGAGAATAACAAATGCTCTTAACGTCTGATCCATCCATCTGGCTCCAACATTATTAATATTGATTGTTAGTGATAGCTTTTGTTTTGCTTTGTTTTAGGCAAGATCATATATAGCCCAGGCTGACCTGTGCTTGTTATGAAGCCCAGACTAGCCTTATAATTCCCTTGATTGCCTTCTGAGTGCTGAGATGATAGGTATATGATACCATACCTGTGGCAATAACAGCTTTTTAAAAATAGTCTTTCCCTTCCATGCTCAGTACCTATTATATTTTTAAGTTATATTTTATTGTTATTATGTTTATTATATGTAAGGGAGGAAGAGTTTGTTGGTGGTACATGTACATTATGGTATATACATGGAGGTAAGAGGACAATTTCTGCGAGTAATAGGATTTTTGTTATTCCAAATTAAACTTTTCGTGGTAATG
Source organism: Microtus oregoni (assembly GCF_018167655.1). NCBI lineage: Eukaryota > Metazoa > Chordata > Mammalia > Rodentia > Cricetidae > Microtus > Microtus oregoni. The sequence continues at coordinate 13,297 of NW_024543997.1, read as the reverse complement.
TACTTCAGAATCACATGCAGTTCTAAGATATAATACAGGGAGTTCTTGTATAATGTTCATCTTTCCCCCTATAGTAACATCTTTACAAAAATAGCATGAATTTTCACAGCCAGGATTATATATCCTGGTTATATTATATTATTATATATCCTGGTTGGTATAATCTACAAATTTTATAGAAATGTTCCAGTTTTGTTTACAGTTATTTGTGTATGCAAATATATATCAAGTACTGTGGAAGTTCATCCCATGAGTAGAAGTGTGTGTCCATCACAATGAACAGAAAAGAGATCATCTCCATTAGTACAATGTACCTCACTTCCCTTTTTTCCCAAAAGTTATTTATTTTTAATTATGCATATATATGTATATTTGTGTGCTCATGGAGCTCAGAAGAGAGTGTTGAATACCCTAGAGTTGAAGTTACAGATAGTTATGAGCCTGCCACATGGGTTCTAGGAATCAAATTCCAAGAAGAGGAGTAAGCACTTTTCTTTCTTTTTTGTTTTTTTGAGACAGAGTTCTCTGTGTAACCATGGCTGTCCTGGAACTTGCTCTGTAGACCAGGCTGGCCTCAAACTCGCAGAGATCCCCCTGCCTCTGTCTCCCGAATGCTGGGATCAATGGTGTGTGCCACCATTCCTGGCAGCACTTTTAAACTCTGAGATTTCACAGTAGTCCCTCTTCTTAAACTTTTTTGAGACAAATTCTCATGTTGTAGCCCAGGCTAATGTTTAATATATCAGCAATGCTAGCTACTGCTTCAGGCTTCTGAGTGCTGGCAATACAGGTGTGAGCTCTCCTGCCTAGTTTTCCAATTGTACCTAATTTACAAGTCACCCTTCCTTATACCTATGGTTTATCCCTGACACCTGGATACCACAGATACCTTGTATATTCCTATAATTTTGTCTCCTCTGTCATTTAAGTATAATTATATTTGGACTTTGATATTCTAGTGTTTCATCCAGATGAATCAGACAGGATTCAAACAGACAGGATATTACAGATGCAGAAATCCTTGGTGCTTCAGGAAAGAAGAAATAACAATGAAATAATCATCAGAAATATAGAAGTAGAGAGACTGTATTACACATGAATTTCTGTTGGGAATGTAAAGTGGTACAGCCTCCATCTAAAACTGTTTGTCAGTTTGTTTAAACTAAGGATGCTATTTCCACAAGAAACAACAGTTGCATTCATGGCATTCGTAACAGAGAAAACAAAAGCTTCCATTTACATAAACACCACACACAGTTGTTCACAACAGCTTTATAACCTGTAACATCAGAAATCTAGAAAGAAAAATATGAATGAATTGTTAACAAAAGACCCTGTTCATGTGTATACTATAGAAAGTTCAAAATAATAAGGAAAGTTCATTCATACATCAGAACAAAGATCTAATGTGGAACTAAAAGTTACATTTATATATAAATGTACATATTTATAGAAGCCTTATTGCTAAGAGCCACAAACTAAACAAAACAAGTATATTCTTCAGAAGATTGATGGTTAGACTGTATAGAGTATGTCCAAACAATGGAATGGAATTCATCAATAAAAAGTCCAAACTATTTATATCACCTTCTCCAAAAGAACATCCCAGAAATTGTAAAAATCAAAAGGTGTGGAAGGTTGTCTTCTAGGCATGGCGTGGCCTTTTTATCTATCAGCTCACAGCAGCAGTAATTACCAGCTTAACACCTGCCACAAGATAGGCTCCTTGTCATAATTAATGTCATAAATGAGGGAGGGGCTCATGAGGTCCTACCCCTTCCTGAGAACATAGGCAGTTAATTGGTTGCTTTGAGAGGGAAGGACATAGTCTAAAGTCGTGTAGTCACTGGTGAGTTGTCTGTGGTCATGTAAATAACCACTTATCGCTGAGCCTTCCTGTAAATAACCTTAATTAAGCTTACTGGGTCATTGCAAAAAAAAAAGACATTAAAGTGGATGGGGTTCTTGTTGGGAAGTGTAGTGAGGAGCTGAGGGCCGCTTTCCTGCCACCCAGCTCCCAGTCGCCTGGCTAGCTTATACGCCGAAATAACAACACACAAACTGTATTCATATAAACACTGCTTGGCCCATTTCTATTAATGTGTGTAGCACCACGAGGTAGTGACTTATCTTGCCTAACCCATGTTTAGTAATCTGTGTAGTACCAGTCTTACCGGGAAAGATTCAGCATGTCTGACCTGGCAGTTTGCTCCATCGTATCTGCCCTGAGAGGAGAGGCATGGCGATTTTCCTCACTTCCCTCTTCCTCCCAGAATTCTGTTCTGTTTACTCTGCCTACCTAATTTTCTGTCCTATCAAGGGCCAAGGCAGTTTCTTTATTAACCAATGACCTTCCTCCATCAGGGAAGAGGAAGGAGGTCCTTGGGAGTATGAGAGAGACTTATGATAATTTTTAAAAATGAAAAAAACATGTTGTTTTAGTTGGGGTTTCTTTTGCTGTGACCATGGCAATTTTTATAAAGAAAAACATTTAATTATGGGTGGCTTACCGTTTCAGAGACTTAGTCTATTATCATCATGGTAGGAAGCATGGCAGTATACAAGCAGACATGGAGAAGGAGCTGAGGGTTCTACAGCTTGATCTGCAGGCAACAGGAAACACCTGTGTTCCACACTAGGTGTAGCTTGAGTGAATAACACCTCAAAGCCTGAATCCACAGTGACACACTTCTTCCAAAAGGGTTACACCTACACCAACAAAGTCACACCTCCTTATAGTGCCACTCCCTTTGGAGGACATTTTCTTTCAGACCACACAAGTTATAAAGTTGTTCTGAACATTTGTGTGTGGCTTTCATATAAATGTAAGCTTTTGTTTTCTCTGTTATGAATGTCATGCGTGCAATTTGTGTGTCTTATGGAGATAGCATGTTTACTTTTAAGAAACTGTCAGTTTTCCAGAATGTACCATTTTACATTTCCAATAGCAAAACATGGGTGACACAGTCTCTCCACATCTATATTTTTGGTTGTTCCATTGTTATTTTTTCTTTCCTGCTTCTATAATATCTTTCTATTTGAAGAATTTCTGTTTGCCATTTTTAAGGGTAAATCTTTTGGGACAGTTCTTTGAATTTTGTTCTCTGTGAGTATGCTTTCCTTTCTCTTTGTCAGCAAAGTGTAATTTCACTTAGTACAGGATTCATGATTGAGAATTTTTGTATTTCAGTAATTGAAAAACTTATACTAATAGAAGTGCCAGTCCACCCAGCAAACATCGTGGATGACAATCCTGCGACACTGAGTAACCCAATTATACCAGAAAATGTTGGAAGCCAAGAACCTGCTGCTGCATCATTTGTCTCTTCAGGAATTGGTGAATTCTAAATAATATAGCATTAGTAGTGCTGTTTCATCTAGATCCAATAACAGCCTCAGGGCACCGCTAGTGGTATCTCCTTTTTTAAACTAAATTTCCAACTACATTGTAACTAAGATACATATAATAGTTGTAAGAAATACTATAGAAATGCCCTTTATGTTCTACCCATGTTTCCGCAACATAATTCACTAAACATAATTTCATCTTTTGGCATGTGACTATGTTTGTAGTCTTTTAAATATTGTATTATACCATGGGTATATTTCAGCTGTTTATCACCTATTTAATGGCAACTAAGTTACTTTCAGTTTTTAATTATAAGTTGCTATAACCACTCATGTATAGGTATTTTAAATTTTTCATAAAATATATTGTGATGGTATTATTTGCTCATGTGTAGGTTTTTGTGTAAACATAATTTTTACTTGGATAAATATTCAAAAGTGTAAATGCTTGGTTACATGGAAATTTCATGTTTGATTTATACAACACTGCTGAACAGTTTTCCTTCAAGGCTGTATCATTTTATATTCCTACAAGCTTTAAGTGATCGAGTTTCCTCAATCTATATTTTTTTCATACCAAAATCATTTTTTGAGAGTGGGACTCCGTCTGTGGTTCAGGCTTTCTTGGAACTCACTACGTATCCCAAGCTGTTCTCGGCTTCCCAAGTACTGGGATTACAGTCACAATGTCTGACTTATTTAACCTTTTTTAGCGCTTCAAGATTTAATATTTCATCACTCTTACCTGAAAATTTTCCTTTAGACATTTATTTTTGCAATGGAATCTCAGTATGTTTGCCTAGACTTGCCAAACTTTTAAGCTCACATGACCCACTCACATCTTTCTCTCAGGCAATAAAGACAATTATAAGCTTGGGCCACAATGACCAACTAGTCATCTTGTTTTCTTCCAGCTTTTTGAGACAGAGTTTCTCTGTATAGCCCTGGCTATCCCAGAACTCACTTTGTAGACCAGGCTGGCTTCAAACAGAGATCTTCTTTCCTCTGCCTCCTAATTCTGGGATTAAAGGCATGCATCACCACAGCACAACCAATTAGCTATTCTTTAAGTTTAATTCAACCAATGATAAATGGGTCAAAGTTTTCCCTCACGTGAGAGCTTCTTTTGTTTACCTTCATTTTTATTCTTTTTGAGCATGAGGATGGGCAAGACTTCTACTACTGAGTCATGTCTCTAGCCCTTCACGTTAACCCTTTATAGAATGGTATTTTCTGATAGAAAATTTGTGGTCTGGGCTCTTTTCTGTCAGTATTTCAAAACTGTCAAAAATTATAACCAGAATATTAACTGATAGTATTGAAATGTCTTCAGTTTTATGTATATTCATTTTTCTCTTGCTATCTTTTTAGTCAGCATCTAAAATAATGGGTTTAATTATGACATCTTCATACATGTATCAATATACTATGTTCTTACTCACCCTCCTACTGCCCTCCCCATGCCCTCTCCTCCTCTGTTACTTGTATTTGTTTATGAGCATGTTTACATGTGTATTTTATTTCCGTTTTACCATATTTGGGGAATCATGTATCCTTTATCAAGGACATGATTTCCCAAAATTTTAGAACCACCATTAGCTCTCATGTAGCCCTTTTATAGCCACATTGTCTCACATCAATCAACATTACCCCCATTCCTGTCTCTATCTGCTGGCCACTACTAATTTGTTCTCTAAATTCATGAATGTCCACTTTCATATTCTGTGTATTGAATAATGCATGCATGTCCTGTCTTTTGATATTGTGAAATGATGATGTAATCTACAAAGTTCATAGTCAGTAACTACACAATCAAGTAGCAGAAATCACCCCACAGAAGGTTGCAGAATATTTTAAGTAATTTATGGTTTGGTTTTGGACCACATCAATAGCTATCCTTGGTTACATGTATTCACATGTGGAATTTAGTATACAAGTTGGACAGACCTGATAGTTTCACTAAAATTGCTTAGATTTTGTCAGTCCATTTTATATCTTTATACCAGTTTTTATTTCTCTGGGATAAAATCAAAGGATAATTAATAAGCCCTTTGGTAATTGTGTGTTTATCTTTATATGAAACATAAGAACTTTTCTAGTGTAGTGTCACTTTCCTTTCTATCAGCAGTGTATGAATCACTGCATTTTTTCTGCTGCCATCTTACTTACTTTTCATTGTTTGTTTTTCTTCTTGGTTATGTATTCCTTCTGACATAATTTTTCTTTTTTTAACTGTTCAGAAAAAAATTATTTTGAACACATGAAAGGAAAATATAGAGATTACCCTCCCCCAAATAAAGCACAGAAAATCCTTTTTTTCTAAGGTGATGGGGAATCCCAAGAGGTGTCCCTGAGCGATGCCCAGTGCTGCATAAAGTCCTGTGTCTCTTATTCTGCACTCTGAGCTCATGGAGCTGTGCCATGAGCTGGCATAACTTTTCTGATCAAAGGATTTCCCATTTTAAGGGCAAATCATCTCATAACAAGGTTTATTTCTTGTCTGTGAATGTCTTTGTTTTCACTTCTTTACTGAAGACTAGTTTTGCTGGATATAAAATATATGCATATATGTATTTTTCTTATTTGAAAAATATTTTGTTTACAGAATTATCAAACAGTGGAGAAAACAACTCTCAGATAATGAATAACCCACATGTTTTGGAAAATTATGGTAGCCAAACTGTGCCAACCTCTGTCTTTGTTAATCTAGGAATTGGTAAGTTACAAATGATTCTTAGTACAGACAGATTCTTTACTCTAGATGTGTTAAATCAATTCATGTAGGCTAGTGGTAACTTTTTGTAATAAAATCTAATAAAAAATTAAATGTCATTTGAGAATATTTTGGCTTCTCCAGTGAGACACAGCATTTTATAAAACTAAAGTACAATGCCAAATTCAATATATTGGTATTGCTACAATCTGTAGATTTTATTAGAATTTCTTTAGTTTTACTTGAATTTGTGTGTTTGCATGTATAGGCATTTGACTTTATGCAATTTTAGGACACTTGTAGACTTCCAAATGATTGCAGTTGAGGTACGGAATATAAGAATTCCACCTGTTGCTCTTTAAAACCTGTTCCCTCCTACTTCTGTTCTGCCCAGTCTCGACCACTAATCTCTTCTTCCTCTTTCTAGTTTTATTTTTTTTAACATTTTAGTATAGATATACTCAAATGCCATACACACAGAAATGTTTTGAAACTGGGTTTTTATTTCACCCAGTATAATTATCTGGAGAATTCATCCAATTGACTCCATGATTTAGTAATTATCAGTTACTCATTTTTTAAAACCACTGAGTACCATAGGCAGAGGCCGCTTGTTTGTTCCCATCTACCCAGAACTGAAAATAATCACACATAAACTATATTATTTAAATCACTGCTTGGCCAATAATTTAAGCATATTGCTAGCTAGCTTTTATATCTTTGGTTAACCCATTTCTACTAATCTGTGTATTGCCACAGGGCTGTGGCTTACCGTCAAGGTTCTGGAGTGTCTGTCCCCAGTGGAGGCTACATAGCTTCTCCTTGACTCTGCCCCCCCCCTCTCTCTCTCTCTATATATATATACACACACACACACACATATACACACACACACATACACACACACACACACACACACACACATATATATATATATATATATATAGAGGGGGGGGGGCAGAGTCAAGGAGAAGCTATGTAGCCTCCACTGGGGACAGACACTCCAGAACCTTGACGGTAAGCCACAGCCCTGTGGCAATACACAGATATATATATATATATATATATATATATATATATATATATATATATATATGTGTGTGTGTGTGTGTGTGTGTGTGTGTGTGTGTGTGTGTATGTATATATATATAATCAGAAGGACCTCCCACACCAGAGTACTATTCCATAGTATGCTTCAGGCTCAGTGTTCTCTCTCTTTTTCTTTCTGCTCTGCCACTCCCTCCCTCCCCCTCTTTTTCTTCCCATTTAATATCTTGGTCATTTCCTATTTGGGGTTATTATATTAGAAGTAAAGTAGCAGGACTGGGGAAATGGTTCAGCATGCTGACTGGAGTCAAATCCTCACCACTCCTATAAATGGCAGGTAGGCAAGGTAGCCTGCTTATACTGCCAGTACTTGAGATGTAAAGATGGTGAAACCCAAATCATTAGTCTATGGGTTCAAGTGAGAGATTTTTTTGCCTCTGTAAGATGGAGAGCAACAAGGATGACACTCAGTGTCAATCTGTGGCCTCCATATGCATGTGCAGACACTTGTACCTATAACCATGCCCACACACATACACATATGCACACAGACTACAAAAAAAGATGTAAAGTTGCTGTGAATGCTCATATTGGTTTTTATGTGAATATAAGTTGTCTTTTATTTATAATACTGCACACAAATTCAATTGATGATTCCTATGATAATTGTACATTTCAATTTATAAAATGCTAACAAGCAGTCTTTCTGTCTTGCTTCAACGGTAACTACTGTATGGTCTTTTGACAACACAGATAATTAGTCTGATTTTCATTTTATTTCAATTAAAAGATAAAGCAGAGTGTCTCTACCATTTTCTCTTCCCCTTCAGTAATATACGATTATGATCTATTTTTCCCACATGCACATTTCTGCTCTGTCTGTTGCTCTTCCTTCCTTCCTCATGCTGAAAGACCAATTTCTTCATTATATACTTTCAGTCTGAAGAACTGAATTTAGCCATTCTTTGAGGTAAGTCATTCAGTGCAAGTTTTCAAAGTTTTTCTTTTTCTGAGAATGTCTGTTTTCTCCTTCATTACTGGAGGATGGTACAATTGATACAAAGTAATGAATGAGATTTCTCATTTTCCAGAATTTGACAATGTTTTTTTCCTATTGAAATTTTCCAAATAGGAGCCACACCAGTAATAATACCTCAGATAATGACTTGTGCAACTTCCATGGAGCGTGTTGATGACCACGGTAATGATTTAGTACGCATTAGTGACCAAGGTAATGATTTAGTATTTTCCTTCATTGGTCTGAGTTTAGTGGGATGGTTTTAGCTGATATTGATAATAATGACATGCATGGAATGCATTTTGTAAAAGGGACTGTAATGATCAGCTGAAATGTTTCTTCCTCATTTATAATCACCCCACAATGTTGATACTTTTTATACTGCCTTTCCCAACAACATTTTACATCGCAGGACGTGAGTGATGCTGGTAAAGCTTTATCCCTATTTTTCCTCTGACTTTAAAGTTCATGTTTCTTACTCCTAATGTCTTAATATGGCACAGTAGCAGAGTTGAGAAGATTCTAGGCTATAGGCCTCTAAGGGAAATTTTTCCAAATATGTCTCTTGTTTTCTAAGTATTTATCGCTTATTAATATTCTTTAGCACAGATCAGCAAACTTATTCTGTAAAGGGATAGATTGTATTTTTTGTCATAGGTGTTTATACCCACTGTGGTAACAAGAAATCCACCATATATTACATATCAGTGGATGAGTGTGACTGTAAACAATTGCACTTTTACACAGATAGGTCCTGAGATTGGCCAATGGATGGAGATTTTCTAACTCCTAAAGGACAGTAGTTTATTTTGTTTCTTAAACTAGAAAAAACTTGGACAATTGTTATAGTAAAAGTAACAGTTTGATACACTTTTGTAAGAATTATAAATCATTGCAATTTTAAAAGATTGTTCACATACTCATATGTTGTAGGAGCTGCGGGCCTGCATTCCTGCTGCCCCAGCTCCCAGCCGCCTGGCTAGCTTATGCTCCGAAATAACAACACACAAACTGTATTCTTTTAATCACTGCTTGGCCCATTATATCTAGCCTCTCCTCAGCTAACTCTCGCACCTGGACTGGCACATTTTTAATAATGTGTGTTAAAACCCCAAGGTGCGCTTACCGGGGAGGATTCTTGCCTACGTCCATCCTGGGTCGGAGCTTCATCGCGTCTGCCCCAGAGAGGAGAGCTATCAAGTCTGAGCTCACTTCCTCTTCCTCCCAGCATTCTGTTCTGTTTACTCCACCCACCTATGTTCTAACCTATGAGGGCCAAACAGTTTCTTTATTTTTTAACCAATGACCTTCCTCCATCACTCATATAGAAGTATTTAAAGACAATTATCACATTTACTCACTCATAGGTGCTTTTAAACATAAAGTGATGAAAACCAGCCTACAAACCACAATCTAAGAGGAATTTAGAAAACAATGAGGACACTAAGAGAGACTTACATAAATCTAATCTACATGGGGAAATAGAAAAAGACAAGACCTCCTGAGGAAATTGGATCTTGGGGACCTTGGAGGAGGTTGGAGGGGAGGGGAGAGGTAGGGAGGGGAGCAGAGAAAAATGATATATTTTACAAAACGAATAATTGGCATGAATGTGGAAAAAAGAAGTATTTATACTAGTTGATCCATTAATCCCATTTTTCAGAAGGTATAATAAAACATTGCATTTAAAATGTTTGCATAAACCAGATGTGGTAGTGCATGCCTATAACTTAGTACTTGGGAGGCTAGCAAAGATGTTTTATGAGTTTGAGTCAATCTGGGGCTACATGGTGCATATCCGACTAGCCTGAACTATATAATAAGATGTTTCAAAAAACTGAAGGGTGGTACAAGAATTTCTTTTTCATATAATCATGAAAAAATTGGGAATCAAATAGGCAATGATAGTGTGTTAGTTAAGTGACTTCTGGTCAATGGAATATGAGACAGTGGAACATGGTGGTTGTGTGTGAGATCTCAGATCTGCCTGCCCACATACAAATACCAATCAGCAGTGTGTTTTACTAACCTTGTGATATTCAACTACTTTTTTTTTGAATTTTTGAGACAGGATTGCTCTGTAGCTTTACAGCCTGTCCTGGAAACTTGCTCTGTAGATCAGGCTGGCCTCAAACTTACAGAGATGCCCCTGCCTCTGCTTCCCAGGTACTGCAATTAAAGACATGTCTCACCATCACCCTGCTCAACTACTTTCTAAGCTTATATAATAGTTCTTTCATCCATGAAGAGATGAAAATAGTATTACCAAATACAAAGTATTCTTCAGTGCTAACTGCTACTCGTGTTCTGACAATTACTCTGATTTTCATTTTATTTCAATTAAATGGATTGAGACCACAAAAAATAAAATAAATTAAAAATCCCAGATCTGTTCAAGATATATTAACTGACAAAAGCAGTATTTGGATGTACATACAGTATCATTTCAACTTGATTTTAAAAATAGAGAAAATAATAGAAGGAATTAGCACAAGACTATTAATCTGTACAGGTGTGTGTGTGTGTGTCTGTGTTTGTGTGTGTGTATGCTTGCATGCATGCATGTGGATGTTAGAGGTGTCTTGTTAGTGGTAATTATGGAGGTGTTAAAGTAGTGAAAGTGAGGCTTAGATGTAAATATTAACATGGTATATAGTAATTGCTAAGTAAATGAGAGGTATTTGAAAGTTTTAATTATCCCCCTTCATATATTATCTTTTTTTTTTTTGTTTTTCGAGACAGGGTTTCTCTGTGGCTTTGGAGCCTGTCCTGGAACTAGCTCTGTAGACCAGGCTGGTCTCGAACTCACAGAGATCCACCTGCCTCTGCCTCCCGAGTGCTGGGATTAAAGGCGTGCACCACCACTGCCCGGCATATTATCTTTAAGACCCATATATACACTTCTTATATAACTCTGAACATACTTGGGGGATAAAAGGGAGCAATGAGAATACAAAATCAACATGTTTGCATATTTACCTGAAGCCTAATAATTAAATTTATTCAAGTCAATAAACAGTTGAATGTGCAAGTTTCAAGACTAGCCAAAGATGAGCAATGTCATCATATGGACAGACAGTATCAAAGAGACTCATTTAATAGAAAAACATAATTATAGGAAAATTCACTCAAGTAAAATTTGTGTGAAACAGTTAGTTTATTTTCTTGGTCATTTTATGATATTCTTCCTGAAACTTTTTTATTACTTCTTTAATAATTTCATGCAATGCACTTTGATCACTCCTTATTCCTATTCCTGACTCCTCCCATATCTACCTTCCTTTCTACCCCCCTCCCAATCTGTGCTTTATCTTTTTAATGGTCTCTGATCCCGATTTGTGCTTTACCTTTATTCATGGATGGGGGTGGGGCATTCACTGGGGCATAGAGAACATACCAGTAAACACAAAGTTAAAGAAAACTGACTTTCTTCTGCAAAGATACCATCAACTGAAATAACTTCTCAATTAGGGATAGGGACTGGTCAGCTACCCTTCTTTATTCCAGAAGTTTCACTGTTCTGATTTTGTGTAGGCAACCATAGCTTCTGGGAGTCCATGAGTACAGCGGTCCTGTCATGTCCAAAATACGTAGTTTTACTCTGGTCATCCCCCAATCTGTGTCTCTTAGAATCTTTCTGCCTCCTCTTCTGTAATGGTCTCTGAACTGCTGCCATTTGTGACTGATAACTCCATTGATGCTTGCTCACTGCACTTTGATCAGCTGAGAGTTTCTGTTAACCACAAAGAAACATTATTGATGAAGTCTAATATATGCACTATTGTATGTATATAAAGATATATTCAGAGAACAGTTTGATACTATGTTATTTTAAAAGAATAAGTAGTAGTATGTTCTCTCCTTGGGCTCATGAAGTCTCCAAGCATGAATTCTTGGCTATATTTTCAATACCAGACATGTATTTCTGCCTGTAGAGTGGGCCTTGTATCCAATCAGAATACAGATTGTTACCCCCCATTATCATTTATGCCACTATTGCATTACCTGGGCATATCTTGCCATGCCGGTCATTAGTGTAGGTCACAGGGTTCACTGCTTGGTAAAACCATTGATGACTTTTCCCTAGCAGCATTCTTAGCACCTTCTGGTCCCCTGAAAGTTATCTCATTGCTCCCTTTTACCACCCTTATGTTCAGGGGAGGAAGCTACCTGGTCAGTTAAGTTGTTCATGACCTGTGATCAAAATGTGTGCTGTCTTCACAATAGGGTCTTACTATCAAGTTCTGATTTTCCCCTGTATTTTTAGAAGGGTATCTGGTGATCCAAGAAGAAACATCAGGGTATCTAATTTTCATTTGGCAACTGCAAAAAACAAGCCAACACCCAGCTATGCAACCTGCTACTTGGCTAACCTGATACTCTCTGAGGAAATCCTTTTGAATACAGTTGCTGACCAAATTTCACACTGTATGTTCACGGATCATAACAAAATGTCTGCAATAAGAGGTATTGTAAGTTACTAAAGAATTTTGTTTTTATCATCATTTGGTGATATAATGAATGTTATTGGCAGATAGAAGAATTAGTGATGGAATCTGTAATTTTTAGAACTGTTCATTGTACCCGGTTAAACTGATTTTATAATCTAATGATACAAAATGGATATAGATTCTAAAGAAAAAACTTGTTTTTAGGCTAGTGTACTAATACCAGTCTTATTGATTGTAGTTGTTTCTATTAAGTAGTAAGTCACATTTTAGTACTGAGGACTTGTGAAAGGAAAGATAAAGAAAAGACTGACTGAATGAATGAATAAATAAATAAATAAATAAATAAATAAAGGATAGGAAGAAGAAATAGTCTTTTAGTGCCAGTAACTTACAACACTGAAGAAAGATCTCATGGTTGACTCAGATCATGTTAACCTTCCTGCCTTCCAGAAGTGTGTATGAGGTCCTAGATTTTATAGACACTGGGCACACCATAGTGTAAGATATTATGCATGTAGACTATTGCTCAGAGTCTATAAGGGGACACATAGATGGCAACAGTTAGAAATATTTTCCAGTGTAATGGTGTTGAAGGGCTCAGAACAGGACAGCTACACTGAGGAGGCATCCCTAAGGATGAAAATTTGAGTTCTACTCTGGAGGAGTCTTTGTCTGGGCGAACGGTATACAAAGAATATATTATGCTGAAGAATAATTTAG